>NW_007386564.1:1716-2493 GCF_000475195.1 Diaphorina citri
AAGCCTTCGAAAGTCCATAAATGCATGCCTGTTTTGGTAATGTTATGCATCTTTTGCATATCAGATGAAGCTGAAGCATGGGCTTTTATGCGAATTTAAGCAGCTCTTCCTAACCAAGTCAGTTTTGTTCTAGATTTTAAACAAGAACAGTTTTAGTGTCAGAATTATTTTTAATATTTTTTTTTTTTTTTTTTTTTTGTGCCTTAACTCATGTGGATCAGTTATTCCTCTTACAAAAAGTTACTTACTTCCCACTTACGAGTCTATTGTTAATAAATTTGTCCTTATTAAGACTGTTTCCACAGTCCAAGCATAGTCGACGGCCGTCGATCGATGTTGACGGAAACCTTTCAAACTGCCTCGACAACATAGACTCACCTCTTAGATCTACGGCCGTCGACTGTGTGGATAAAGCTTTACATGCATTCCAGTCGATGTTAATCGATAACGATCGACTTTCGACGAATGTAGTGTGGACGCACATTGACGAAGCATAAAATGTAATGGATTACCCTCCTGGATAGAACCTATATTGTAGTTCTTGAGAGTTTAGAGGCATAAAAATACAAAATTCTCTTTTTATTAGGCCATACATGTACGAGTGAAAAAAAAAGAGACAATAGGTGGAGGATAGCCAAGAGAAGAGGAAAGGGGAGAGGGGGAGAAAGAGATATTAAGGAGGAAAAGAATGGGAAAGAGAAGATTAGGAGGAATGTTGGGGGAGAGAGAGAGAAATAGGGAAGGAAATGTGATTCAGACATGAGGGTTAGAAAGAGG
>NW_007386565.1:0-2492 GCF_000475195.1 Diaphorina citri
GAAACGGTACAGGTGCACACTGAACATCCTCGAATAAAGTGCTGATTTCTAAAATTTCAATTACCTTTGAATTGGACCACATTTTCACATTCTACCTATTTCTTATTCATTGTCAAGAATCTTTCCCATAAATTTACAAACCTTCTTTTCCACAGGCAATTTATTAGACAATGACGGTACATTGCCGAATGTACCGTCCAAACTCCAAAGGAGCTTTGGGGAAATCTAATAGTTGCAGGAGATAACATTGTCATGCTCCTACGTAAATAGATTTATTTAATAACGTAGATTCTAGGCTTCTAGACTATTGTGCTTTTCTCCCTCTTTTTTGCTTCTAATTAGGAACTTTGTGACAATTGCCAGTCCTTTTGCAAATTCTTTCGGATCTCACCCTGTAGGCACAGGCCTCAGTTATTTCTATACTCCTTGCATCTTCAAATCGGTTACCGTGTATGCTCGAACCGGACTGCTTTATGGACTATCGGATATGATCACAGTCCGATTCAATTGTGGATAAGTGAACTTGGAAAGTTCATTGTTTTTTTTTTTCAATATCTAATGCAGCGCATACAATATTGGCCAGCTCACATTTATCATAGGGAAACGCAGCAGCCTTGATCTACAGCGGATAATGGAGATTTGATTTCGCCGAGTGCATGAGCTGGTAGGCCCGTAATCCCGGTTACACTATTAAAGTTGAGTTTTACCACCGTGGAATGTTTCAGGATTGAGTTCAATCCGAGATCAACCTGGGTATTGAATATAGGGAATTCCTCTGGATTGTTTCAGGATATCGACCTGGGTATTGAATATAGGGAATTCCTCGTTTCATCTCAATCCCAAGTTGGTAATCCCCACAGTAAGTATGGAGAGATAAAGTGGAAGATGACCTTAGGGAGAGAGGATGGAGAAAAGAGGAAGCATTGGATAGACGGAGATGGAGGAGTAGAATACAAGATGGAAACGCCGACCCCAAATAGAATTGGGAAATTGGAGAGAGGGAGCAAGAGTTTGAAGAGTGGATGCTCCAAATTATATGGGCCAATATTTAGGAACAATTTTGGGCCTCCAAATTATGGGCCAATATTTAGTCGACCTGTTCTACCAAACAGAACGACTTAGGATATGTATGTATTTAGAAGCAAAAAATAGAGCGAGGGAGGGGGGCGAGCCCCATGTCCCTAAAAATACGACCCTGTTCTCTTGTAATGCATATCTAACAATGGCCAATTTATGATTTTCAGAGAGGAGAAAAAAGTGGGTCTATTTCGCTCTCGCAAAATGTCAAAAGCTCGGGAATTTTTCTGGTACCTGTTACCTTGGCATTGTCCATAGAGTTCTCTTGGGCGCTATCTTCGTGAGAGTAGTAAATCTTTCTTCGATCTTTAGAATTGGAAGTAAATTTATCACGATAACGAGAAGGTCTGAGTGTCCTTCTTCCTGAAGATATCCATAATTGGGATGCTCCAAATTGTTTTCTATTCGCATTATCTACATTGCTACCTCTTCCGTGACTTTCAGAGACGAAAACTTGATAAGAATTAATTTGAGGGGCAAACAGGCAGAACGGACTATCTGCAAAAAAAAGTGTTGAGAAAAATGGAGTTAAACTTTAAAAGTTGTTGCAAAGCCTACGTTTACCTTACAATAACAAAATTTGAGTAAAATCATAAAGTTGACTACAAAAGAGAATTTCATCCAAGCCTGTTGTCATTTGTTTATGTTGTCATTTGTTTCAAAATTCGATCACATATAGGTACCACCTACCCTAGGAAAATAACTAAAGAAACTTTTTATTGCACCCAATAACTTGTCTATTAGAGCGAACTCTGCATATTTCTCACGAAAAGGCTCGAATTCGTAGGAAGGACACAGGCATAGAACAGGCGAATCCATATTATGGAGGTTGTACTTGCCTGTATCTTCCTGAAGATCACATATAGGTAGGTACCACCTACCCTACGAAAATAACTAAAGAAACTTTTTATTGCACCCAATAACCTGTCTATTAGAGCGAACTCTGCATATTTCTCATGAAAAGGCTCAAATTCGTAGGAAGGACACAGGCATAGAACAGGCGAATCCATATTATGGAGGTTGTACTTGCCTGTATCTTCCTGAAGTCAATAGCAATGATAATTGTATGCAAGTGTTAAATTTATATAAATTGCAAGTGCAATCATACATCCGATATTCAGTGTCGATTGTAAAAATGGTATTAAATTTTTCTCATGTAGGTACATAGCTCACATACCTATTACACGTGTTACATTTACATATGTGTTAGAAAAAAAAAATGTTTGTTAAGAAACGTTTTGTATGGGTTGAGCAAACAAAATGACAAGCTTACTGTGGCTCTGACTGAAACAGTAAAAAAAATAAAATATTTTTGTGATTATTTATTAATAATACGTTTTATTACTAAAAGTTTTTTTAATAGGTTAGTGGGACAGTTTCAATGGGAAACAATCTGCGAAGGCGAAAATTAATCG
>NW_007386566.1:0-2492 GCF_000475195.1 Diaphorina citri
CAGGATAAAATCCGCCCCGGGCGGGAATCGAACCCGCGGCCTAGCGCTTACAAGGCAGACGCACTACCAACTAAGCTGTCTAGTCTGGCTCACTCTTCTTTCATTATTATTTTCCAGATAAAACCCTTTCCGATTCAGACTCAAAGTCCCGCCTATACTTGGAGGATGAAGTATGGAAGAAGCTGAAGATCAATCCTTACAACCTGACCAAGTGGACTAACAACTTGAAAATGGTAAGAACAAAATAAATTAATATAGGTTCACTTTTGTTTTGATTAGAGCCTTCAAAAATGTGCCGCTGTTTCCACAACTTTGAGAAGCACTGGTTTAGGATAAATCCGCCTCGGGTTGGAAACGAACCAACAACCTAGTGATTACAAGAACCCGCTCTACCCTCCAAGTCAACTTGGTTCGCTGTTATACTAATAATAGTGCTTATTTATACTGCTCGCATAGGACTGAAAAGTCCCTTTACTCCAGCAGTAGGCTACTACTATTATTGTGGTCAAATTCTCAAATTATATTGATAAAATTCCATTCCTCGGCTGGGATTGAACCCACGCCCTCCTGTTTACCAGTGGAGCGCCTTGACCACTACACCACCGAGGCAGGTTTGATATAGGGTTAATCGAAAATAAGTGATTAAAAAAGAGGTTTGATAGAGGGAACTGTAACTGCCAAGGTCTTATCGTCCCGAAACGGAAGAGCGGATAGGAGAAAGCCAACCTTTCCAAGAACGAACATATCCGTTCAGGATAAAATCTACCCCGGGCTGGAATCGAACTCGCGGCCTAGCGCTTACAAGACAAGGCAGACGCCAAGCTAACTACTCTAAGCTAACTACTCTAATTAGGCTGGCAAAACCAAGTGATTTTTTCATGTTTTAGGGTCTAAAACAGTGATTTCCAACTAGCGGCTCTCGGGCCACATGTGGCCTGCCAGACCATTTTCGTGACCCGTGAAGCTTTTAGGGTGGGCCCCCTCGGGCTTGATTTTTACTCTTTTACTACCTATGAGATTGACCCCGAAAATGGAGCATCTACCCCCCTCAAGTAAATCTTCAATACGGGCCTGCTCCCCTGTATGTGGCCCGTGAAGTACCTGCCAATGTAGCATGTGGCCCGCATTCACATGGAAGTTGGAAACCCCTAGTCTAAAATAAGTATTTATTGCTGCCAGCCTAGTTAGCTTGGTTGGTAGTGCGTCTGCCTTGTAAGCGCTAGGCCGCGGGTTCGATTCCCGCCCGGGGCTGATTTTATCTTTTATTTCTAAATATTTTAAGTCACTAGGCTAAAAATAGTGAAGCGGAGAGCTTGGAGGATCGAGCTTTTAGATTGAAGCGACGAATTTAAACCACATAGAGCCAGCTCTGCTAGCTGGGAGGGTAGCGTGTTTGCCTTGTAAGCGCTAGGCCGCGGGTTCAATTCCCGCCTGGGGGCGTATTTTATCCTGAACGGATAATGTTTGTTCTCGGAACGGCTGGCTTTCTCCTATTCTGTCTTCTTTCTCTCTTCGATTTCAGGACGATAAAACCTTAGCAGTTACAGTTCCCTCTATCAATCCTCTTGAAAAAAAGACCCTGCCATTTATACAGTGACGGTAAACATAAAAAAAAGACGAAGAACAGTTGTTAATGTTTATTTCATCTTAAAATAATAAGACCCTTCATTAGTTATAATTATGTACAAAATACAATAATTACAAACACAGGGCGAAATTGAGGAGCTGGGTGCAAAAAGGGAAATATGGATTTTTTGCCCCTTTTTGCGTAAAACGGTTATTTGAATAGAACGTGATGCACTTTATCTTCCAGCGTTTGAACTGCAGTGATAACTTTTTTTCCCGATGAGTTACAGAGTTTTTTGTAAACATACTTTTCAAGGATTTTGATGAAAAATTGAAAACTTTAAAGTTAAATATCTCAGTTTGATGATTTTCATTTATTGCCCTTTTTGCACCCAGCTCCTCAATTATTGCCCGAGGTAATATCTACCATTCATCCCTTATACTTCTTCTTCCCTTTGGAACTGTGTTCCCCCGGAATTTCTATTCCCGACCCTTCTGTTAGTACTTCCACCCCTAATGAAGCTTCCTCTATTTCGGACTAGGGTCTCAGTGTCACTATTTCGTACAGGTGCCCTATTTCGGCTAGAAACCCTAGGGAGAGTCTCACTACTTAGGGTAGACGCCCCATCACGGCTAGAGGACCTGTAATCGGTCCCAGTAATTTCACTACTTTGGGTAGATGGGCTATTGCTGTTAGCTGAGCTAGAAGTTTCACCATTTAGGGTAGCTGACCCACTGCGTCCAGGGGAGGTCTCACTTAGGGTAGGTGGCCTAGTGGCCCGCCACGACCGTGTGTCGCTATACCTGCCAATCACTTTTCCACTGTCCTTACCTCGTTCTTTCCTTCCCTGTTCCTTTTCTCTGAAATCTTCTTCTCTACTGTTTTCCAGCTCTGGCGTTTTTCCCCTATCTTTCGCTCTAATGTG
>NW_007386567.1:0-2492 GCF_000475195.1 Diaphorina citri
CTGTTATGTTCCTTTTCCTTTCTATTCTTCTCTCTCTCTCTCTCTCCTTTCCTATCTGTTATGTTCCTTTTCCTTTCTATTCTTCTCTCTCTCTCTCCTTCTCTCTTTTCTCCTCTGTCTCGTCAGCATTCCTCTCTCTCAGTATTATCCTACTCTCTCCCTTCCTCTCTACCTCCCTCTACATCCATTTATTAGGCATTCTTTTTTTCAATGTCACTGTAAGTATATGAGTATAATTGCTTATTCTATTCGGCTACCAGCCTACTCACATTAACCTCACACATTCTAATAGATCAGTTGCACTTACTTTGGTGATGTTTCAAAATCATAGAGCAGGAAAAATGAGGACCAACGGAATTTTTCTTTTTCTCCTACGACTTCTAGATCCCGAGATAAATTTCGTTTTCGGGACAATAAGACCATAGCAGTTACAGTTCCCTCTGTCAAACCTCTAAAAACAAAGGGTTGCGTAAGTGCGTAAAAGATATAAAAAAGGAAAAAAAGACTTATCTGCTTTGGTTCCAAACCAGTCGTTTGCAAACCGATATTCGAGTGTAAATTTTTTGTCCTTCGCGGGGCTCGAACCCAGTACTTACCTATGGTAGTGATGAGAGTGAGAGAGTAGAGGAAAGATTAAAGGGCTGCGTAAGTGCGTAAAAGATATAAAAAAGGAAAAAAAAGACTTATCAGCTTTTGTTTCCAAACCAATCATTTGCAAACCGATATATTCGAGTGTAAATTTTTTGTCCTTCGCGGGGCTCGAACCCAGTACTTACCTATGGTAGTGATGAGAGTGAGAGAGTAGAGGAAAGAGTTGGAAAAGTTCCACTCATGTCCCCCCTCCCCTCCTCCGCTGTATAGATTATATCTCCGTATGACATCTCTCTCAAACTTGATCATCTCCTTCTCAGCTAACTTGGTCCAGTTCTCCTTGTAGAGAATGTTCAGATCCTAGAATAAACAGAAACCAAGGTTCAGATTGCGCTAGGTCGTGGGTTCGATTCCCGCGCGGGGCGAACCTAATGGTTCTTCCTCAGAACTGCCATGGTTGCTTTCTCCTATCCTGTCCTTCTCTCTTCGATTTCGGGACGTAAAGACCTCAGTTGTTGCCATTCCCTCTGTCAAATATCTTTAAAAAAAATCGCTGCTTTGAGTCGAACGCCACACAAAGTTCTTGGTGACATCGCATCACTGAGAGCCTTTGCTAAGTGTTATTTCTACATATACTTACATATTTTTTTTATTCAAAGAACCCTACCTTACTGTCTTCACCAGGCTGAGTGCACCTCGTATTCCAAATTCCAAGCACAACCGAAAAAACTTTGACTCCCCCGGGAATTGAACCCGCGCGGGACCTCTGATATTCATCGTGAGTTCTCCCATGGCGTTGTTATCTTCCTCACCTCAGTTATCTTCCATAGTTTCTCGCGCTAGGTCGCTGGCTCGATCCCCGCGCGGGGCGGATTTTATTCTAAACCACAGGTTCTCAAACTGGGGGACACGCCCCCCCGGGGAGGCGTGGAGACAAATCAGGGGGGGCGAGCTTTTCCTATAAAAAAACAAACCTAACTACTATATTATTAAAAATAAAAATAGGTAAGTTTCTCAAAGTTTCAATTTTCCGTTTTGTTATTTCAAGGTATTCTAATTATGTTAAGATTGATCAATTCTTGTCAGATTCTTGTGAAAAAATGAGAATAAGCCCAAAGGGGGCACCATGCAAAAAAAGTTTGAGAACCACTGTTCTAAACAGATAAAATTCATTATCCTATCCTGTCTTTCTTCTCTCTTCGATTTAGGGACGATAAGACCTTAGCACTCGTAGCAGTTACAGTTCCCTCTCTGAAACCTCCTGGAATAAAAGGTTCATATTGCGCTAGGTCGCGGGTTCGATCCCCGCGCGGGGCGAACCTAAAGGTTCTTTCTCAGAACTGCCATGGTTGCTCTTTCCTATCCTGTCCTTCTCTCTTCGATTTCGGGACGGACCTTAGCACTCGTAGTAGTTACAGTTCCCTCTATTAAACCTCCTGGAATAAAAGGTTCATATTGCGCTAGGTCGCGGGTTCGATTCCCGCGCGGGGCGAACCTAAAGGTTCTTTCTCAGAACTGCCATGGTTGCTCTTTCCTATCCTGTCCTTCTCTCTTCGATTTCGGGACGTAAAGACCTCAGTTGTTGCCATTCCCTCTGTCAAATATCTTTAAAAAAAAATCACGGAAGAAGTGTTGTAACTCCAAGTAGTGTTGTAACTCCACGTGAAGAACTCCTTCTAGTATGTTGTTCGTGTTCTTTTAACCCTTTAGGTACGTAATTAAAGGGTTGCGTGCCAGCCTAGTTAGCTTAGTTGGTAGTGCGTCTGCCTTGTAAGCGCTAGGCCGCGGGTTCGATTCCCGCCCGGGGCGGATTTTAATATTTAGCTCTCGCTTTTACTTTTCAGTTTTCATTTCTTCGAGACAAGACTCAGGGACGATATTAGTTTTCAGGGGCGAAGCCA
>NW_007386568.1:0-2489 GCF_000475195.1 Diaphorina citri
TTGGTAGCAATATTCCACGGACATGACTTCTGCACAAGTACCAAAGGACCTGTTATTTTTGCTACTAACATAGGCCCATCTTCCTGGGAACAATTGACTTGTAAAAGATTAACCCAAATTTAAGGGATGTTTCAGATAACCATTTAAAATATTTGTCCACTAGCATCTGACATGGTTCGGCTATTACACCCAAAGAGGAAAACTGTTTTGTCTGTTTTCTTTATGAGTTACATATTCCCATATCCAACCCTGAAAGGAAAACACAGCTATATTCTGTCCAAGTGGATAGGTACCTATTTTCTATTCTTAAGTAATCAAGTACCTACCTATCTACCGATGTAAATACATAAAAAAAGTCTAATGGTTAGAAAGCTAAGAAAAAAAGCAACTATCGATTTCGTAGATGAATGACTGGGTTCTGGAATTCTAATAGGTATAGAACTCTATATCAAGAACCTTGATAGCTACTCATTTTCCTCATGAGGCTGAGTGGGCCGCGCAACAGCCAGTCACGGAATCAATCATTGGGATGATACGAATTTCTTGACCCCGCCGGGAATCGAACCCAGGTCTCCCGCGTGCTAGGCGAGCGCAATGACCACTACGCCATGGGAGCTGACGAAATCCTGACGAAATGGAATTTTATCCTCATTTATTTGAGAATTTGACCACATAATAATGGAGCTCTAAGGGTTAGGTGGTAGAAAACGCTTCCGGCGTTAACCTCGCCTAGTGGTTACCTTCCACTCAAGAGTCTATTATTAAATCCTAAATGTGGACCTTGTAAGAATATTGAATGTGAATGCCCTTTGCAATACGTCGTAATCATTTATCAATAGGTCTTAGGTCATAAGTGTTAGAGTCATAACTCATAACGTAAGCAATAGTAACTTTACTTACTAAAGAAAAGCTCTTTCTTGTAAACCTCCATGGCCGAGTGGGTATCACACTAGACTTGCACGTTGGAGGTCCCGGGTTCGATTCCCGGCGGAGTCGAAGTTTTTTTTTTTTTTTTTTTGGCTCTGTTCTTGGGGTTAGGGGTTGCAATCGAAAAACGAGTACAAATTTTTGTCGATGGTGGAATTCGAACCCGGGACCTAATATTATTCTAATATTATTCCGTTTTTTTTTCTAATTCTCTCTAATTTCTCTAATATTTTTTCAGTCAGACCTACGCATGGGTGAGGAACGAGAGATCGATCGTACCCCAGAATCACTTATTTACGTTCAAAGCACCGAAGCGCAGGCCCTGTTCAATTTTCTGGTGAATTGTAAAAGTTGTGTGGCGACCACTGGGTATCTAACCGGTGTACCGCCTACCCTAATATCGCCCGTGTGTTTCCATAGCGCCTCGCTACAATATTTACAGGTAAGTATGGCAAAACTACAATAAAATATCAAGTACCGAACTTGATAAATTCATTACCAAATGAACTGAGAAATATACACAGTAAAAACAAAATGAAATTGGAGATACAAAAACACCTTTTAGAAACGAACAATAAAATTTGACATAATCAAGAAGTAGAGGAAGAAGAAGAAAATGAACAAATCATGATATGATATAAGAAACTAAAATGTTCCTGAATAGTACAAACTTTATGTACTTATATAGGAACACGATGAAATTTGTGAAGAAACTGAATAAACCTTATTATTATTATTAAGTAGCGCCTCGATAAAGAAACACTTTGAAAGAACTACCAGCCTAGATAGCTTGGTTGGTAGTGCGTCTACCTTGTAAGCGCTAGGTTTGCGGGTTCGATTCCCGCCCGTGTCGGATTTTATCCTCAAGGGATTAGGTTCCTTCTCGGAACGACTGGCTTTCTTCTATCCTGTCCGTCTCTCCTAGGCCATAATTATAAAGAACTAGCTCATAATTATAAAGAACTAGCTCATAATTATAAAGAACTAGCCCATAATTATAAAGAACTAGCCCATACTTATGAAGAATCAGCCCATAATTATAAAGAACTAGCCCATAATTATAAAGAATTATAAAGAACTAGCTCATAATTATAAAGAACTAGCTCATAATTATAAAGAACTAGCCCATAATTATAAAGAACTAGCCCATACTTATGAAGAATCAGCCCATAATTATAAAGAACTAGCCCATAATTATAAAGAATTATAAAGAACTAGCTCATAATTATAAAGAACTAGCTCATAATTATAAAGAACTAGCCCATAATTATAAAGAACTAGCCCATACTTATGAAGAATCAGCCCATAATTATAAAGAACTAGCCCATAATATTATAAAGACCTAGCCCATAATTATAAAGAATCAGCCCACAATTATAAAGAACTAGCCCATAATATTATAAAGAATTAGCTCATAATTATAAAGAATTATAAAGAACTGATCGGTGCAACACTTGGCGGCTTTCGACCGCTTTTTAGCAGTTTTCAGCTATACCTAAAATGACTGCAAATATTTTTTCGAATATTCTTCTCCAAGAAAATTCTAATAGTTTCGAATATTT
>NW_007386569.1:0-2489 GCF_000475195.1 Diaphorina citri
CCTAGGGTCCAATAGACATGACCGCTAAATGGCCGTTAATATTTCTTCTCTCCCAAATTTTCCGCTCCCACATTTTCCCCCTCTAAGGAATTTTTCCCTCACGGACAGTTAAAAATTTGTCTAAAAGGACGAAGGAGAAAGTATAGCGATCTACCAACATATCTATCTAATTGTCTATGTTATAGGTATATCTATTTTCAGAAAAATTGTAAGTAATGGTAGAAACACACTACCATCACGTCACGTCACGTGAAATCTGGAGGAGCTCACATGAAGGGGTAAACGCTTCGATGTGCGAAACACTTCATCAGAAGACATGATACCTATTGTACCTGATCTGATCCACTCGACTCAAAAGAAACACTTTATCAGAAGACATGATGTACTTAGCTGATCCACACGACCAAAAGAGTAATATTTCCAAACCACAAAAGATTCTCAGCTCAAATACTCAAAATCCACTTGTTGGAATAAGGGTCGCGACATCCAAAGCCATAAATGCCACCCATAAAGGAATACCATAAAGGTATTGAAATACACATGAAACATTAACACTCGTATTTATGAACAAGAATGATCGTTCTTAGATCAGTCTCAAGTCAAAATTAACCAATCAAATGCCTTGAGACTATGCTTAGCTCCTCCTCTTCCTTATCCTTTTTTATCCTATAAACAAGGTGGGTAGGATGGAGTAAGATAGGCTACGTACGTAGATAGGTATAATACATACGGTTATTTTCAAGTTTCAAGAGACATAAGAAAGCCAATAAACCTTATTCCCTCCCCTATCTCTCCTCTCTCTTCCCTCCTCTCTCTCTCTCTTTCTCCCCTCCTCTATCTCTCTCTCTCTCTTTTCTACCTGGTTGAAAACACACGGGACTAACATTTACATACATAACTTTCCGTAGTTACGACTTGTATGCTTTGGAATCTTGTATATCTATGCTTTGAAATCTTGTATGATTCATAGTTTTGTAGCTCCCTTCCCCCAGGTGCTGGGTTCGAATCACAGCCAGGGTGGAATTTTTTTACCCAAACTTTCAGATCCTGGGTAGGCATGATTTGACCATTTGTGTGAAATTTCATCAAATATCGGATGTAGGCGCACTGCCGTGATGTTTTGATGAAATTCGCCTAGATCCGAAGGGTAGAATTGCAGGTAATACAGTCGAACCTGGTATAAATGGGACTTGTCTAAGTGGGACCCTTCTAAATGGGAAACCTGGATACTGGATAGACGGGGAAAAATATCGTTGCTCCTTTCAATTTATTTATTTATTTGACGGGTTAGTCTCATTAAAAAAAAAAAAAAAAAAAAAAAAGACTATCAAAGAGACTAACAGAAGAACTTTCAACTAACAACTAACAAACTAACAACCATACTTATACTGGTGTACATAGTACATACTGCCTACACATATCTATTTACTCCCTATATACCTACCTATGTAATTATGTATTTACCTACCTGTCGTCTCATATACCCCAATGTATTCTCACACAATCTTTTAGTTTCCTTCTCTCTCTCTCCTCTTTTTCTTTTCCCTTTTCTATCTTTCTATTTTCCTCTTCTCTCTCCTTTTTCTTCTGTCTCACTCACGTTGTCTCTCCGCATTATTCTCTCTCCTTCTCTCTCTCTTCCTAGTTGAGTACCTATCACTGTAAAACTTTCTTTTACTCCATCTTTTTTCTTTCTCTCTCCCCCACCTTTTTGTCTTCATCCCTTCTCCCTCTCTTTCTTCCTATCCCACATTCATTAATGAAAAAAGCAGGGAAAAAAACCTCCAACATTCCACAGAATATCGTAAATTACCCTCAGCCCTCAGATACTTTACTCTCCCTCCCATTTCCCTCCCATCGCTTTTTCCTTTCTTCCCTTTTTCTCTCCTCTCTTCCCATTCATCTCCCCCTCCTCCTTTTTGTAAACCCATAAACCTCCCTCGCTCTTATTGTTTTCTTCCCTCCATGTCCCTCCCTTTTCTCCCTCTCTCCCATCCCTCCCTCCCTTTTTCTTCCCCTGCCAAATATTTCCCAAAACTGCGGCTACGAAGGGAATTTCACTCCAAAGTTTATCAACTTTAATTTGTGTGTTCCGAAGCTCCAGCACATCAGGTCCTGTCATATTTTACGACAAAAAATCAGAGTTCAAAACTTTGCCAAATGGACAACTGAAACTCCGAATGAAATTAGCATTTATTTTTTCGGTCTCTTTTTCTCTCTTCCTCCCTTCCCTTTTTTCTCTTTCCTCTCTCTCTCTCTCTCTCTCTCTGTTTGTGTCTCTCTCTCTCCTTCTTTCTCTCTCTCTCTCTGTTTGTGTCTCTCTCTTCCTCGCTAACCCTTGCTGTTCATTAGTTCCAATTGTGAAATCTCCTCGCTCTCCTTTTTTTTCTTCTTTTTAACAGGACAGACATTTTTTTTTACAAGGTTGACATTATAAATAGCTTTAAAAACCCGATGTATTGCGTATTGACTTTTATCCTGATGGGATA
>NW_007386570.1:0-2488 GCF_000475195.1 Diaphorina citri
TGATAAATCTTCAATCTAGTTTCTTTTTACTTTCTTTCCATCAATGTCACATTGGCACGTGATGGCTTCATTGGCTTTGTAGTAAGCATTGGCGTGATGATTTATACTTTATAGTAAGTAGCAAAAGAGGAGTTCCCTTTTATTCAAAATACAATTTGCTAAAGTAAGTACCTCAGTATGTATACGTCTGGAGGAAAGTTCCCATTCTCAGAGAAACTTCATTTTGCTGGAAAAGATCATTTTCTAGTGCAATTTCCCCCCATTCCATTGATAAATCTTCAATCTAGTTTCTTTTTACTTTCTTTCCATCAATGTCACATTGGCACGTGATAGCTTCATTGGCTTTCTAGTAAGCATTGGCGTGATGATTGGCTTTCTAACTTTCTACTTTCTAGTAAGAAGCAAAAGAGGAGTTCCCTTTTATTCAAAATACAATTTGCTAAAGTAAGTACCTCAGTATGTATACGTCTGGAGGAAAGTTGATTAGGTTGGGTGTTGAAATCACCTTAAAAGTGAAGAAGTACTCGAACAACTGAGCTGATTTCAACTCGTGACGCTATTATTTGTTTTTGGAATACTTTTTATTCTGTTTTCTGTTTGGGGCAATTTAATTCATTCTTTTTCAAATTGGTCCATTTTCATCTTTTGTCTTGTCCAGGTCCTCAGCCTGTCTCTGTCTAGCTATGTTTTATTTGTATTTGGAATACTTTTTATTCTGTTTTCTGTTTGAAGCAATTTATTTCATTCTTTTTCAAATTGGTCCATTTTCATCTTTTGTCTTGTCCAGGTCCTCAGCCTGTCTCTGTCTAGCTATGTTTTCTGCACCCTTGATCAAACTCAGTGTATGTGTGTGTGGTTACTGGGTAAGGGTTTCAACTGTATAACTGCTCATGTCTTTAGTGATGAGATAAAACTTAATTCCTGTTTATTTATCCTGTTTGTAAATTAAGTTTGGTTGAAATGTGGAATAATAATACGTACATCGCCGGAAAGTAATTGAAAATTCCGCTTCATGTCTTTAGTGATGAGATAAAACCTAATTTCTGTTTATTTATCCTGTTTGTAAATTAAGTTTGGTTGAAATGTGGAATAATAATACGTACACCGCCGGAAATGGTAAGGGTTTCAACTGTATAACTGCTCATGTCTTTAGTGATGAGATAAAACTTAATTTCTGTTTATTTATCCTGTTTGTAAATTAAGTTTGGTTGAAATGTGGAATAATAATACGTATACCGCCGGAAAGTAATTGAAAATTCCGCAACCTGACGCACCGTAACACATCACTTTGCTTTTCCTTCACGACATTTTCTCTTCTTTATCCGCCGGAAAGTAATTGAAAATTCCGCAACCTGACGCACCGTAACACATCACTTTGCTTTTCCTTCACGACATTTTCTCTTCTTTATTTCATGAGGCGAAATTTTCATAAACTTCCTGAAGTAATAATTTACTTCTGCCTCGTGCCTATCTGCCCCTACCTTTTGTATCTTTCTCCACATTTCACTTTGTATTACCTCTTCACCTTTCTCTCTATCCGTATTCCTTTTCTTCCCTTTTCTACGTCCGTATTCCTTCTCTTCTCTCTATCCTTATAAATTCTCTTCACCTCCTGGTTTCTTGTTTTAGATTATCTCTTCTCTTTCCTACTCAACGTTCTGTATTAGCATATTATCTTACATGCTTTCCTTGTTGTTCAACTTGCTTGCATCTCGTCCTAGGCGGAGCAGAAGGACGTCAGAATAGGAGAGATTAAAATAGTAGAGAATAGAATAGCTAATATAGAATAGAATAGAATATAGGTACCTTGTTTATACTACCAGACTGAGACTGAAAAGTCCCTTTACTCCCGCAGTCTAAACAAGGACGTTAGGCATGCACTGAATTCACTAAAGTACAATTTAAATTGAACCTCCAGTTAATGAAGAAGGCATCCCAAAAACTAAACCCCCTCCAATTTGTCTTGAAGATAGAAAAGATTTTAGCTCCGTTATTAGAAGAGAAGAGAATAGAATAGCTTAATATAGAATAGAATATAGGTACCTTGTTTATACTACCAGACTGAGACTGAAAAGTCCCTTTACTCCCGCAGTCTAAACAAGGACGTTAGGTAGAATATAGCAACCTTGTTTATACTACCAGACTGAGACTGAAAAGTCCCTTTACTCCCGCATCAGTCTAAACAAGGACGTTAGGAATAGATTGAAACTCACTCGTTAGAAATGAGTTCGTATACTCGATTTCGTCAACCTTACAGAATGAGAAGAGCACGACTTGTCACCATGCAGAGGAAAGTGCACAATGAGGTGTTGGTGAACTTAGCGACACAACGTTATGGTTTGTGAAACAATCTAGTATTCACGATGAAATCTGAAACGATATAAAGACTACACCGATGCTAATCATTCATACGTAAAGAAAAGCCGAGACTAGAAATATAGATAGTGTTCAAGAATTGATGATAAAGAAAGCAACATATGAGATAAGT
>NW_007386571.1:0-2488 GCF_000475195.1 Diaphorina citri
AAAAAAAATGTACTCATTTTTCGATTGCAAATATTTCAACGGGTTTCTTTCTGGTGTTTTCGTGTTGACCCAGCACCTAAATGGGAAGTATTGTGTCTCTTCTCGCCGATACTAAGTGATGGGCATAATACGGCACAGACCACACGCGTCTAATGTAACAGTTGTTTCATTGTTACGAAACAAAACCGTCGGTGAAACACTCATTTTTTTTCCTTCTTACACATGAATAATTTTATTATTTGTCGTAAACCGGAGAGCTTCTTCACAACTTTTGTGGACATCACAGCATTACTAAGTGCCTTCTTTACTGTTGACTCTCATTCATCAATCTTTTATGTTTAAACTGGTAATCACTGGTGGCTGCACGATTAAATTAGCTACTCAATTGTCCTCACGAGGCTGAGTACACACCGAACTTCAAACACAGGGCAGAAAGAACTGAATGATTGTTCAACACACCCTAAACACTTCCCCTTGAAAATTACAACCCGACACCAGCAATGTGCTGAATGGGTTGTAAAAACTTTTCACATTTTTTTTCTTTTTTTTTTTCAATGTCATTATTTTTTTCTTATGACTCTCGCTTCGTTTGGAATGTATGATTTATTTATGTAAATAAATAAAAAGTATTCTTATTAAAAAAAAAAAAAAGATCCTCAATAGAATAGAATATACCCTGTTTATACTGCCAGAATGAGACTCTGTCAAATAGAATAAAATGAAATATAATCGTTAATGTTAAGTACGGCCTCTGTCTCTATTACATCGTACGGTTTAAATCTGTTGTTCAAATCATTCGTGTTGGTGCGAACCACAACTACAGGCACCTGAAATACAATATTAGAATAGAATAGAATGAAATATAATAGAATAGAATGAAATATAATCGTTAATGTTAAGTACGGCCTCTAATATAGGGTAAAAAAAGCCAATATAAACTTAGTTGGTAGTGCGTCTGCCTTGTAAGCGCTAGGCCGCGGGTTCGATTCCCCTTCGGGACGAATTTTATCCTAAACAGATAAGGTTCGTTCTCGGAACGGCTGGCTTTCTCTTATCCGTCTTCCTTCTCTCTTCGCTTTCGGGACGATAAGACCTTAGCAGTTACAGTTTCCTCTCTCAAATCTTTAGAAAAAAAGTGGACGAAACTTTGAGTTTTTCGATTCTAGGAACCTAACTTTTTTGAAGATATTAGGGGCGGTTTATAAATAATAATAGCTATAAATAATAATAGCAAAACTTGATCACGGGCGGAGTTAGGTAAAAGTGGTTGGTATCAAATTCTGGGAATCAACTATCAAGTCATTTTCCTCAATTAGGTAAAAGTAATACTACTTACACCAATGTCAGGCCAGGGCCGGTTTTCGTAATAAATAATAACAGCTACGCAAAATTTCATCAGGGGTGGAGTTACGTAAAATTAATAGCACTTACCCCAATGTCAGGCCAGCGTAGGTCCTCGCGGGGCGGTTGCACTGAATTCCACACCACTACCACTTTGTTCAAATAGGGCAAGTTGTTCAATCTGCTCAGGGAATTAATAAGCACTTGGTCTCGCTCATATGTTAGAATTATAATGGTGAACTGTTCTCTCTGCTTATTACTACCTGGAAATTCAAACAATTGGATTTAATATATTAGGATTTAAATTCAAGTTTTAAAACAATTGGATTTAATTTATTAGGATTTACAAGACCTCCGTTATTAGAGTTCCTATCAAACTTATTTTTAACTTCTGAAGCTAAGAACACTTACCCAGATTCTCATAGAACTCTTTGCCGGAGCCCCCAGCACCCTTATTGATGGGCCGGAACCCATAGTCGCTACCCATAAATTTAGCATCGGATGGGAGAATGGGATCGAATGGGAGTTGTGGATATAGGTAGAACGGGGACAGGTGGGTGTTCCACATCTCATAACCCTGGAAATAAAACAAGTATAAGTATCTTGTTGTTAGCCAATGTCGTGTTATTTGACTTTGACTGTCGGTTTTTTTAGTCCGTCCTTCCTTTATTATTACAATAGTAATAAAAAGGTATAAGGGACGGACTATTGTATTCGCTTCGGTGTCTGTCAGTCGGTCGGTCTGTCCCCATAGAAGGACTTATCCAAACCTGGTCGACCTATATATCAAATTAAAGGTCTTTTTACCAGGAACACGAAAGTGGTGGTGCAAATTTTGTCCAGAGAACCATAAAGCAAAAAACCAAAAAAGGACAGAAGTTTAGGTGAACTGAGTTCATAGGAATATGCACATAAGGGACAGATAGGAGAAGATTTTAGACCAAAGCGGTGGAGATGGTCAGCCAAACAGTCATGCCTGGTGAGCAATCGAAAATGATAGGGGATGATGTCATGGTTGTTTAATTGTTTATTATTTTCCGGAGCAAATAACATCGGATAGACCTGAATCACATCACGTGAGCTCATGAGGAGTCAGAAAGTATTTCAAAGTTTCCCATAATTTCGTTCAGGACACCTACACTACTAT
>NW_007386572.1:0-5593 GCF_000475195.1 Diaphorina citri
TCCATTATTGTCTAAAGGGAAAATTTCATTTGAAATGTTACCTCATCCCAGTATTTGTGAGTCAGGTGAAAAGTCAATAATTATTGATGCTATCATTCTCCCTCAAATAACGGGAAATATGTCATCAACTGTCCCTAGTGACATACTTTCTCGTTTTAAACATTTGCGTCTTGCAGACACAAGTTATCTACAACCTGTCACAAAAGTATGTACAAAAATAGATTTATTGTTGGGTGCAGAATATTATCCTCTCCTTTGTTCGACCAACATGTCCATCATAGCAGGGTCACCCTCAGCAGTTCCTAGTAGATTGGGTTGGTGTGTAATGGGCCGTGTTAACTCCTCTCAAGGTCCAAACAACATAACATCATTATTTGTCTCATCAGTAGACAATATTTCTGAGCAATTACAAAAGTTCTGGGAACTTGAGGAAGTTGCAAAGAAATCAACTCATCTAAGTCCAGAGGAAATTGCATGTGAGGAACATTTTGTGAAAACAGTCTCACGGGACTCTGCAGGCAGATACATTGTTAAACTTCCATTTCACGAAGACAAAATTGTCAACCTAGGTTCCAATAGGATAACAGCTCAAAAATATTTCACATCTCTTGAGCAACGTCTTCGGAAAAATCCAACCATGGAAAAACTTTACAATGAAAACATTGCCACCTATTTAGAACAGGATCACATGGAGGTCGCTAAAACTCAAGCACCTTACCTACTTGTGCATTTTGGTGTATTTAGTAAACATTCTGTTACAACACCGTGTAGAGCAGTATTCAATCCAAACATTGTGAGTACAACAGGTCAAACTCTGGCAAAAGCTCTGATGACAGGTCCTAAACTGCAATTAGACATTGCTGATCTCATGGTAGGATTTAGGCTCAATCCTGTAGCCTTAACTTGCGATATCAAAAGCATGTTTAGGTGTGTACAAGTAGACAAAGCTGATAGAATGTACCAACACATATTATGGAGACCTGACCCATCCCAAAACCCAATGGAGATGGAAATTAAGACTGTTGTATTCGGACTGCCGTCCAGCCCTTATCAGGCAAATAGAGTCATCCAACAATTGGCTTCTGATGAGGGAGATAAATACCCTCAAGCTGCTCGAACGTTAAGAGAGGAAATTTACGTAGATGATATTGTGAGTGGAGCAGCTAGTGTAGGTGAAGCAAAAGATCTTAGGAATCAGCTCATCTCACTCCTGGAGGCGGGAGGATTTACCTTACGTAAGTGGGCTTCTTCCCATCCAGAGGCATTAAAAGATTTGCCAGTTGAAGTTTGCGAAAATCCTCAACTATGGTGCCCTGATAACACAGCCTCAATTAAGGTGCTGGGCTTGCAATGGTGCCCACTCACAGATTCTTTTGGATACTCTGTATCAGTTGATCATAAAACACCCACTACTAAGAGACAGGTATTAAGCATTATTGCATCCATCTATGATGTTAATGGGTTTTTAAGCCCGGTAATAATATTCATGAAAATATTCATGCAACAAATCTGGCTACACAAAGAAGTGAGCTGGGATACCCCTCTTCCTAATGACCTCCAAAAGAAATGGAACAAGTTTATGAGTGAGATAAGCCTTCTCCAGGAAATAAAAATTCCAAGATTTATTCTTGAAGGTGACTATGACTCAATAGATATCATAGGGTTTGCAGATGCCTCCTGTCTGGCATTTGCAGCAGTGGTTTACCTGAGAATTGTAAAACAGGACAAAATAAAAATCCATCTTGTGCGCGCTAGAACAAAAGTCGCACCTTTAAAGGTCCTAACTATACCAAAACTTGAGTTATGTGCAGCTCTTCTTCTTGCTCAGGTTTGTGACTCATTAGAATTTCTGCTGAAAAAGATTAAAATAAACAACACCTATTTGTTCTCAGACAGTGAGACTGTGTTAGCATGGTTGAAAACCCAACCACATTGTCTAAAACCTTTTGTTGCAAATCGAGTGATAAAAATATTAGAACTCACCGATCCATCACAATGGCGACATGTCTCGTCTGGTGACAATTGTGCAGATCCAGCGAGTAGAGGACAAATGCCATCAGAATTACTCAATAATGAATTATGGTTTTGTGGACCTCCCTTCTTGCATAGGGACCCACAAGAATGGACCCAACCTATTACTCTACCTGAGTCCTTACCTGAAATGAAAGAACCTGCTGTCCTGATAGGTAACCAACCCCAACAAAATAACCTGGGGAAATTACTTGAAAAATATTCTTCATTATTGAAACTTGAAAGAGTTGTCGCATGGATTTATCGATTCATTGACAACACAAGGAAAAAAGCCACAGATAGGATTTACTCATGTCACTCAATCACTGAACTGAGAAAGGCCAGAGAAAAATGTGTGGAAATCTCACAACATGTTCATTTTGAAAATGACTTCACAGCCCTCAAAAATAACAAGCCTTGTTCAGAATCAGTACGTAAGCTCTCACCAATAATAGACTCAAAAGGAGTCCTTAGGGTGGGGGGTAGGTTAAAACACTCCCCATTACCAGAAGCGGCAAAACACCCTCTGCTTATTTCTAGCCAATGTAATCTAGCAGTGCTGCTGGTTAGACACTACCACCTCATGTCAATGCATGGTGGCCCCAAGTTAGTTCAATCCTTACTACAACGTGAATATTGGATATTAGGGGCCCGGTCCTTAGTAAAAAAGATCATATTCAAGTGTGGACCTTGTTTCCGTTCAAAAGCAAAACATACCCAACCATACATGGCAGATATTCCTCGTTCTAGGTTTGCACAGGGTCGACCATTCATCAATGTAGCGGTTGACCTAGCAGGGCCCTATTCTTTAAAAACTGGACCCCGTAGAAATTCACCAGTAGTGAAAGCCTACTTCGCCATATTTGTTTGCATGGCAACAAAGGCAATGCACTTGGAGTTAGTGTCATCCTTATCCACGGAGGCATTTCTGGCTGCCCTAGATAGATTTATAGGGAGAAGAGGACTGCCATCATACATCCTCAGTGATAATGGGACCAACCTACGAGGCACACATAACTACATACAGGAAGTGTATGCTTTTCTAAGGCAAGCAGAGCGAGACATCGCAAAACACTTACAAACAAAAGAAATAAAGTGGCAATTTAGTCCACCCCTAGGACCCAACTTCAACGGTCTTGCAGAAGCAGGGGTGAAATCTGTAAAAGCTCATTTGAAGGTAGTTATGGCCAACCAGGTACTCTCATTTGATGAGATGAATCTAACCCTTGTCAGAATAGAGGCAATTTGTAATTCACGCCCACTGTGCGAACTGAGTTCATCCCCGGATGATGGGGTCGATGTGCTAACCCCAGGGCATTTTTTGATAGGAGCCCCACTCTTGGCTAGGCCAGAACATGACACTAGTGATGTCAAAATGTCCGCACTGAAAAGATGGTATCTTCTTAACCAAATCAGTCGCGGTTTTTGGACCCGCTGGTCAAAGGACTATCTCAACACACTCATGCAGAGACCAAAGTGGTTGTCTCATAGAGAGAACTTAAAAGTAGGAGATGTAGTTCTTGTACTTGGACAGGGACAGTTGCCTGTTCAAAGATGGCCACTGGGAAGAGTGTGTGAAGTGTTACCAGGATCAGACGGGGTAGTGAGGGGAGAGGAAGCAACTAGACAAGAAGAACGAGAGAGGAGGGAAAGAAAAGAAGAAGAAGAGGATGAGCGAAAAAAAAGAAAAAGAAGAGATATGCACCAGAAAAGAAGAAAAGAAGAAGAACTATTATTGAAGAAGGGAAGAAGAAGGAAGAATAATGTACAAGTAGAAGGACTCACAATTAAAGAAATAATCGTGATAATGGATCGGCGACTTTAGAGCATATACTATCAGCTTACACTTCTAAACTTAAAGTTACGGCTATCCGTGACTACTTCTATTCTATTTCTACTACTCGCGATCTGTTGATATAGTGTCATCTTACTATCTACTCGTCTCTGTCTCCTTCCTCTCTTTTAACCATAAGAAGGCTAGAGCGAGAAAATGCCAACATAGTAGACAGATCAAATAGCGAGCTATCCGTTACTGGACTAATTTTCTCAACGTGTTAGACACGACATTGTAGTGGTCTGGGAGGAATAGGAGTAGCTAGCTGACGAATGAAGTCGTACAATTATCAATGAATCTAAAATGTTATAAGTAATAGGCTAATCAGTGGCATATCGACTTATCACTGCGGTTTTTTGCCAGCATTTGGCGTTTTTCGCCAGTTTTATGGCGGTATGGCAAACGGTTTACAATTTTAATAATGTCGAGAAAGGTGCACAGGTAAACTTAGATAAAATATATTCGGAGATAAACAGGAGAATAACACGTATATAAGAAGCAGGTTATAACATCATATTGGGAGGACTTATTTTTGTACCAAAGTATAAAATTATTGTAGTTATTTAGTCTTAAAAAAATCGATAAGGATATCATAGGTCGAGAAAGTTCCTTTCGGCCATATGCTGTCAATGCCAATAAGTCCATGTAGAGATGTTTATTTTCACATTTAATATCTATACATCCTTATTTTTATGTTTGTTGAAAATGATTAAGTAATGTATCTTTTTTTAGTACTTTCTATGAGCAATTGTATGAGAGAAAACTTGGAAGTAAGGACGAATAGAGGGGAAAATATCGCTATATCGTAATGCCATGTAGAAATGAGGATTTGTGAAACATTCACGATATTATCAAAAATGAGTTTACATCTTTTGTATGGTGTGAAATCAAAAGATAACAAGGTTTTCATGAAACGCTTGCGCTATAACACTCTAGAAAATATGGTTGGTGATAACAGTAAAGCCATTCACTATTTCTTCTCTTTATCTATTCCACATCTACTCCATGACTTACCTACCTCTCTATTTTTCTGTTCTGTCTGTAACTAAATAACTGTAATCCTTTTTCTATGTCCTCTCTCTGTATGTTTCTTTGGGCTCGCTAACACTTTTTTTCCTCGGTAAGCATGCGCTCGAGGGCTCTATGATTTTCTTACCTTATTTATTTCCTTTATCTACTTATTACCACGAATGTGACTTCTTTACTCTCTAGAACGTAAAGGATATTGTGCTAGGACCCTAATAGTCCTTATCGATGTTTATCATATCCGAATGAACAAGTATTATAAAGTCCCGTCCACATAGAAGCCATCGGAGGACCCCAACACCAAAAGAATTTATACTTGTAAATTGAATGTCAAAAAAAGAAAAGAACCCGCTCCGCGGAGGACTCTAAGTGAAAGCAAGGCGTAGGCGTGAACAACTAGTAAGCCACCAAGCTAATTCTCTCTCGCTCGTCGCTCGGTAGGGCCAGGTTACCCCTAAAAAAGAAGAAACAACAGGAAAGCCGGGCTCGAGCCCACACAAGCAAAAGGTACCTCCAAACGCCCCCTCACCACCTAAAGTAAATTTAATGAAATCAGCGCTTCGGCGCGCCTGTAAGGGGGTGGCGTTTTATTGTTAAAACCTGTATAATGAGAATGAGAAAATACGTGTTGAGACTGCCCAATCAGGACTCAACCATCTGCACGATTAAAACTTTGACCAGAACAATTAAGAGGGAAAAGTCAGAACTGAAACTGGTGGGAGT
>NW_007386572.1:12148-12534 GCF_000475195.1 Diaphorina citri
AAATGTGTGGAAATCTCACAACATGTTCATTTCGAAAATGACTTCACAGCTCTCAAAAATAACAAGCCTTGTTCAGAATCAGTACGTAAGCTCTCACCAATAATAGACTCAAAAGGAGTCCTTAGGGTGGGGGGTAGGTTAAAACACTCCCCATTACCAGAAGCGGCAAAACACCCTCTGCTTATTTCTAGCCAATGTAATCTAGCAGTGCTGCTGGTTAGACACTACCACCTCATGTCAATGCATGGTGGCCCCAAGTTAGTTCAATCCTTACTACAACGTGAATATTGGATATTAGGGGCCCGGTCCTTAGTAAAAAAGATCATATTCAAGTGTGGACCTTGTTTCCGTTCAAAAGCAAAACATACCCAACCATACATGGCAGA
>NW_007386573.1:0-2487 GCF_000475195.1 Diaphorina citri
CCGGGCGGGAATCGAACCCGCGGCCTAGCGCTTACAAGGCAGACGCACTACCAACTAAGCTAACTAGGCTGGCTTCCGGAACATTTTCAAATCACTCATCTTCTTCTTTCACTTTGTCATTTTCCCAATTTCATTTGGGGTCGGCATTCTCCTCTTTTAGTCTCCCACTCCACCACCTCTATTCACTGCTTCCTCTCTTCTCCACTACCTCTCTCAAATCCTCTTGTACCTTATCTCTGCGAGAGGGGCGATTTTTCAAAGGAAACAGAACAGAATGACCCTTCGTTCATAGAACTTCTTCCTGTCCGTATAAGTACACGTATTCTACAAGAGGGGCTATTTTTCAAAGGAAACAGAACAGAATGACCCTTCGTTCATAGAACTTCTTCATGTCCGTATAAGTACACGTATTCTACGAGAGGGGCGATTTTTCAAAGGAAACAGAACAGAATGACCCTTCGTTCATAGAACATCTTCATGTCCGTATAAGTACACGTAGTCTATGAGAGGGGCGATTTTTCAATAGAAAACAGTACAGAAAATGGCCCTTCGTTCATAGAAGATCTCCGTGTGCGTAAGTAGGTACTCGTATAAGAAGAGTTATTAGTACCACTTTATTATCTTGCATTGATTGCATACTAATGACCGCAGAAGTAGCAAGGCCCATTACATGAACCACTACCTCAAGATATAATAAATGTGGAATTTAATAACCCTCGGTAATAAAAAATAATCCTACAAACCCAATCAGAGCCGCTCATCTCAATAATATACAGATTATACAGGGTGTTCTGTTTTTTATTACCTTCTTTTTTTCCAAAAATCAGTTTTCTTCTGAAAAACGTCAGTCCGACAAAAAAATTGCCCTTCTACCTTCTATATCGATTGCAAATACAAATGTAATTCAACAAACGGCCTAATTTCTAGTATTTTCGTGTTGACCCAGCACCAGCGCCTAAATTAAGGTACGCGTTAGCGCTCTGCGCCGCCAAGTCAAGAAAGTTTGACAGGGCTATCAGAAATACTATGTTTTTCTCGTCCATCTGATGAGCGACATACTACGGTATGAGCATGCTACGAGGCTACGACCAAAGACCGGGTAGGGAGACTTTTAAAATTTAAAATGGGCTGTTCCCACTTTCTCCAGAATTAAAAGTGTTACGATTCGGACTTTAAGAACATCCTGTATAAAACGATAACTCTTGGAAAGGATGTTTGTAGGTCACAGTAAAAGAGTGACCAGATATAACCAGAAAAGATACCTAATAATCATTAATATTTATTTACCTACGAATAATCTTTCATTTGTTTTTTGCTTCCTAGGATGTCTGTTGTGAGAGTCCTGTAGAGCTGCTCTAGGTCTAGCTCTATGCTCTAGGAGTCGTGTATTTTGAGGTCTTCACATTTTCTGGAACCAACATTTCTTCCCAACATCTGTGACTTAGCAAGTGCATGAACAATATTAACATCTCTAACTAATATTTTAGCATCCCAAATGCAATAAAATAACCTTTTTTCGCGCACTTTATCCAACTTCAATTTGATAGGAATGAATTTCAGTTGCATCTTTTATGAGAATCAGTTTTGTTTTACATGTAAACTAATAGGTATGGGTTTTTTTTATATGTAAATGGTCATAAATAGGTAGGTATCTTACCTCATTTAAATTGGAATCTTCTTCACTCTTATGCACAATAATATCTGGTTTTATATCCAAACTTGGCACGGATTTTCAACATTTAATTCCCTTCACATTTTCTTGAACCAACATTTCTTCCCAACATCTATGACTTAGCAAGTGCATTAACAATATTAACATCTCTAACTAATATTTTAGCATCCCAAATGCAATAAAATAACCTTTTTTCGCGCACTTTATCCAACTTCAATTTGATAGGAATGAATTTCAGTTGCATCTTTTATGAGAATCAGTTTTGTTTTAGATGTTAACTAATAGGCATGGATTTTTTTTATGTAAATGCTGATTTAAATTGGAATCTTCTTCACTCTTATGCACAATAATATCTGGTTTTATATCCAAACTTGGCACGGATTTTCAACATTTAATTCCCGATCTTGAGCTTTCATCAATGACCAAGACTACAATCGTAGCTCAAAGTTAGATAAAGTTTAACACTAGAATTGAACAATTTGATTGGTTGATTTTGAACTCTTTAACCTATCAGATTGTTTGATCCAAGAGTTTAACTTAATGGAGTTTAAACTCCTGACTATTAGTTAAACTTCTATTCCATTGTGACCTTTCAAACCAAAGTTTGCGCCCAAACTAACATGATCCTTGCGTAGTCTTCTGGTTTACAATCCTGGATCTCCACTTGGGGTAGGCCCTGGGTTCGACACTCAATCTCATGCCTGGTTAAACTTGTCAACAAGGGGGAGATGACAAATACTAATCCATACTAAACCTAAGGTGCAGGCCAACTCCATTTATCATTCAAGTTCTTGGATATGCTAATACTTTTCTAC
>NW_007386574.1:0-2487 GCF_000475195.1 Diaphorina citri
GTATGTAGGTAATGTAATTTCCTACCCAATATTTTCATTATTAGGGGGTTCGTTATTAATGTAATGTATTGTTAAAAAATCGCACTTCGTGCTCGGGAGGGGGGCTTCGCCCCCCTCCACCCCCCGGGGGCTTCGCGTGTTCGCTACGCGGATAAACAGGGAGTCAAATTAATTACACCCCCGTAACCTCGGTGCAGTGAGCGCAGTTGGGTAAGGTTCAACGGGTCAAAGTTTTGCATTTCCGCATTATCTACGTCATGGCGTCATAATAGAGAGGTTGGGGATTTCCTCTGGGGGTAGTTTGAGCTTTGACAGGACTTTGGTCACTTTGCTGACTGATGAGTGATGATTCTTGTCAGAAAATGGACTGTCATCAGTCAGAGATTGCCAATTTGTTATGTAAACCTTGCTCCACATTTCCCTTGTCTTTCATAGGTACTCTTCTTCTTTATCTAGTCTTTCATTCTCTTCTTCTTTCTCTAGTCTTTCATATGCTTCTTTCTTATCTTATTCTTTTGCTACCTCTTCATTATCATATCTCACAATATTTTCTTCACTGTCTTGTACTTTCTGGATTTACCCTTCTTCTTTCCTCACAACTGTTTTGCATACTTTCAGATAGCACAGGTCTTTATTATTCTGGACAGTAATGTCTTCCCTCGCCATGTGGCTTATCTTGTCTTCGAACTCGTTTTATCTTCACATCAGCTGAGATGTCCGAAGGCTTATTTGCGACGGCATAGATTTTTTTGCTGTCCAAAAAGAGCAAAAAGTCCACACTATCTTTGTGAAAACCTTTTGTTGCGTTACGAATCCTGCAGAATCTTTTAGAATAGGCAAGATCGATTTGGTTTGTATGGTCTTGGTTCTGGCTGGCACGTAAATTTGGAAGTTTTGACTACTCTGCAAATGGTTTACGAAATACAAAATACCTCCAGGTATCCCTAATGAACAACAATAACAAAGACATAGGAAGTTGTGCTTCTAATGGAACATCAAGTTTCGGCCTTCTTGACTACTCTAGTACTCTGCAATGGTTTACGAAATACAAAATACCTCCAGGTATCCCTAATGAACAACAATAACAAAGACATAGGAAGTTGTGCTTCTAATGGAACATGAAACAACGAATAGAGATGTACACAAGGCAAAGTGGGTAGATAGATACGTACGGAAAGTTTCAGAAGAATTTGCATACGAAATACCAAATGCTACACCTAATAATGAACGAGCCTATACAGCTATGGGAGAGAGAGAGAGAGAGAGAAAGAAAGAGAGAAAGGGGGAGGGAGAGAGAGAAGTGACTGAAAATTGAAATGTGCTATCTGGGAAAATGGTTGGAAACGCAAATACATTTTCATTTCGTATGTATGCGTACTCGAGGCAAAGTGGGTAGATAGATACGTACGGAAAGTTTCAGAAGAATTTGCATACCAAATACCAAATGCTACACCTAATAATGAATGAGCCTATACAGGCATAGGAGAGGGAGAGAGAGAAGTGACTGAAAATTGAAATGTGCTATCTGGGAAAATGGTTGGAAACGCAAATACATTTTCATTTCGTATGTATGTTTGCTTCGGTGTGTGTATGTAGGTAATGTAATTTCCTACCCAATATTTTCATTATTAGGGGGTTCGTTATTAATGTAATGTATTGTTGTATATTCCTTGTTTTCCCATCTTGTGTACTTTCGTGTATGTTTGTATGCCTTCTAACATGCGCTTGTGTAGATGTTTGTGTGCCGTCATGTAGCAATTCATCTTTCAATTAGCATATATTTATGTGCTCCACAATTGCCTCATTCTCTTTGCTTTAAAAGCCGTTATCAAACTTGGAAAAGAATTGCATAACTAATCAACAGGAGAATCTGTCGCAGACACACTTGGATATGTACCCACGTTCTACAAGGGTATGCAAACTACATCTTTAATGACTGGAACCACAATCTTTATTTAAACTTGATAAAAAGTAAAAAAGTCTATGGTTCATCCAGATGGATATGGCAGCAATGAGTCATCAACCCAAAATGAAAGAACCAATCAGAATGCGAGAATTCCTTGCATTGTGTTACTTGTATTGTTGAGTTTGGGCCCACGTTTCTCAAAGCTATGATTCCATTAGAGATGTCCATAGTCTCTCCCATTGCTAGCATCTTCTTAAACATCGTATCTTCTACTGCAAGCATTTTCTCAACCATCAACCATCAACCACCTCACCTCGCCTGCCAGTATTTCAAACCTTCCTATGTAACTGTGGAGGTCCCACTACAACAATATACCCGGTAGAGGGTCAAGTCCAAGAGGTTGAATTCTAGAACAGGTAAAGATGGTATCTATTTTTAGTACTCGCATCGGGTACTTATTATGAAATTTGGTATGTTTGTGATCATTCATTTTGTTTAATTTTGTTTTTTTTTTTTTACTTTCTATTACTACAGTATAGCGGAGCTATACTAGTAATGAAAGTATTGCAATCGGTCCAAAT
>NW_007386575.1:0-2487 GCF_000475195.1 Diaphorina citri
GTTCGGAAAGGAAATTCCCACTTTAGACCGATAAAAAAATGGTCAAGTACTTCTACACTTGCAAAAACACAATTTTCAGTTTTACGCACAGTAGCGTAGTTCGACATTCTCGGAGCCTATTCTCGCTGATCGAGTTGATTTCGTACTTCGACCGGGATTCGAACATGGAACCTTTGTGTGGTGAGTACTCTAGATTACCCAACAACCCAACCACAGGACACAAATTAATTTCGTAAAAAGTACGAGTGAATTTCTTCCAAGTACCTAATTGTGTGTTCGTTCGGAAAGGAAAGTCCCACTTTAGACCGATAAAAAAATGGTCAAGTACTTCTACACTTGCAAAAACACAATTTTCAATTTTACGTTTTACGCACAGTAGCGTAGTTCGACATTCTCGGAGCCTATTCTCGCTGATCGAGTTGATTTCGTACTTCGACCGGGATTCGAACATGGAACCTTTGTGTGGTGAGTACTCTAGATTACCCAACAACCCAACCACAGGACACAAATTAATTTCACCTCTCCTCCTGTGCTATCTGTTTGTCCATTAGTTACCTCTAGGTCTTTCTCCTTTTCCTCCTCCTCATTCCTTTCGGAACGGCTTCTAATTCAATACTGGTAGCTGAGGAGCACTAGAAATATTTATACGTCAATCTATCAAATTGCAAAAACTCCTTCGTCTTTTCATCGGTAAATTAATTTCACCTCTCCTCCTGTGCTATCTGTTTGTCCATTAGTTACCTCTAGGTCTTTCTCCTTTTCCTCCTCCTCGTTCTTCTCTTTCGCCTCTTTCGCCTCCTCCTCATTCCTTTCATATACCTACCCCTCCTTTATCTTCTATCTGCTCCTCTTTCTCCTTCTTCACTAGCCGTTCCCTCTTTATCCTCTAGTTTTAAACAAATACCAAGGATACGATTTCGTTACTTACATCCATCTTCGTTAATTCCTTTCATATACCCCTCCTTTTCCTCCCTCTTTCTTTTCTTTATCTTTTTTCTGCTCCTCTTTTTCCTTCTTCACTAGCCGTTCCCTCTTTATCCTCTAGTTTTAAACAAATACCAAGGATACGATTTCGTTACTTACATCCATCTTCGTTATTTATTTGCCCTGATAAATTTGTCTTTGGGAGAAACAAATAAAGGGAAAAAACAAACATAAATCTGGGAGGTCAGTTGTGTAAAAAAAGAGCATATATAATAAATAGCTTTCGTCTAAACAATGGATAGATGGATTACTTTTAGAGTTGATTGAAACCCCAGTAATTTTTTTTTTTAAGAGGTTTGACAGAGGGAACTGTAACTGCTATGGTCTTATCGTCCCGAAATCGAAGAGAGAAGGAAGACAGGACTGCTTATTTGATTGAACAAAGTAAGATCCAAGTTTAAAGTTAAAGTAATGAATTGAATTTGTCTGTGTTGACCCTTACAACCGCCCTGTAACTACCAGTACATTGAATAAGTTGTAATTTGTATGAACGCCGTTTATTTACTAGATTATGCAATGTGCAAAGTAGACCGAGATTAGTGGAGATGTCAGAAATACAGTTGTTAAATTGAGGGTCATGAGATGAGAATTTCGTCGCGCGTCGTGCTACCTATTCTTCTTCTTGTGGTTGTAGTTTTTCTTTTTCATCGTCTTCTTCTTCTTCATACAGAGTATTAGACTACCTACAATTATTGGAGTCAAAAATTACTTTGTGATAAATTTAATCCACAAAATTTAGTTCGAGTTTTTTTTTTTTCAAGAGGTTTGACAGAGGGAACTGTAACTGCTATGGTCTTATCGTCCCGAAATCGAAGAGAGAAGGAAGACAGGATAGGAGAAAGCCAGCCGTTCCGAGAACGAGCATTATCCCATCAGGATAAAATCCGCCCCGGCCGGGAATCGAACCCGCGGCCTAGCGCTTACAAGGCAGACGCACTACCAACTAAGCTAAGTAGGCTGGCAGTTCGAGATTGGCTGACCTGGGAATGTCCAAAAATAAAAATAATGTTTTGTAGGTCTGTACTGTTTAAAAGTATAAGGTTACATGAAACTGTGGACCCAGGCCGTTAGACTGTCAAGTTAGTTGCGGCCTAGCGCCTAGCGCTTACGAGGCAGACGCACTACCAACTAAGCTAACTAGGCTGGCTGACTTTTCTTTAGTAATTTCATCAAGGCGATGAGAGAGATCTGTCAAGACGTGATTGTGTTCATTGGTTTTAATTTTAATGTTTTCGATATTTAGGATGTACTGAACTTGGTATGAACTATTGAATGGCCTAGGATCCTTAGGAATGATGTAGATTCAGTAAACAATGAAGTGTTAGTGCCAATTATACGAAGCCGAGGGCACATAAATTCTATTACAATTACCTACTAGGTGACTGTGTTACCTAAATGTTATATGGAAAGTAAACCAAGTGATCAGATCTGCTAGAAAGGAACAGCATATTGTAGCCATGATGATCTTTAAACTTCAATAGGAGAGGAACATTAAGGAGAAGG
>NW_007386576.1:1278-2545 GCF_000475195.1 Diaphorina citri
GGAGAGAGAGAGAGAGAGAGAGAGAGAGAGAAGGAAAGGGGGAGAGAGATCAAAGTAATCTGCTAAGGTTAAGGGACATTGCAGTCATTTCAGTTTCAGTAGAAATAAGATATGAATAGAAGGTAAGTACATTCCGCAGTCAAAGCCTACATATCGACAGTAGGCATTTTCATTTGTCTTTTCATTTCTTCAAATGCAAGGTATTATTGAAGAAGGGGGAGAGAGATCAAAGTAATCTGCTAAGGTTAAGGGACTTTGCAGTTATTTCAGTTTCAGTAGAAATAAGATATGAATAGAAGGTAAGTACATTCCGCAGTCAAAGCCTACATATCGATAGTAGGCATTTTCATTTGTCTTTTCATTTCTTCAAATGCAAGGTATTATTGAAGATACCACTATAGGGTTCTATGGAGAGAACGGTGCTACTGTTTTTGCGTGGACGTTCCCTACTATGTATTTGAAAACAGCTATCCAAATAGGAGAAATTGTTCCAAAGATTTGTATCACTTTCGGCCACCTAGTGTATTCCTCTGTCCAGAACACTAGGAGATAGACACAAACCCTCTTGACGTATGGGTAAAGTATTGGTATGCCGTCACTGTAGGTAAAGCATCACGTCACAAACGGTGCTACTGTCTGCTGAAAAGAAAATGTTACTATGTATTTGAAAACAGCTATCCAAATAGGAGAAATTGTTCCAAAGATTTGTGTCACTTTCGGCCACCTAGTGTATTCCTCTGGCCAGAACACTAGGAGATAGACACAAACCCTCTTGACGTATGGGTAAAGTATTGGTATGCCGTCACTATAGGTAAAGCATCACGTCACATGCTGCGGTTATCACGAAATCCTGTACCATGCTTCATTTAGCATAACACAAAACGTTCCTAGGCAATTCACGTCACATGCTGCGGTTATCACGAAATCCTGTACCATGCTTCATTTAGCATAACACAAAACGTTCCTAGGCAATCTTTCTTGTTATTTTCGGTTGACTCCATTCATGCCAAGTCGACTATTGCCATTCCCTGTCCTACATGCTATATTGTTATGGCCTCCATTGTTTCCAAGCTCAATTTTCTCCAGAACGTCTTGGGTGGTTCGTAGTAGATCCGAATCAGCTGCGCTTGATACCTTGATGTGTGTGGTATTCAAATAATCCTCTCGCTATGCCCTATCTCCCTAGAATGTTATCTACGAAGCGGCGTCCATTATCATTATCATCGGCGAACTTTCGACTTGAAAATGCTAATCGGATGGATTTCAG
>NW_007386577.1:0-2486 GCF_000475195.1 Diaphorina citri
AGGGAATCCGATTATGATGTTAGGGAAAGCTTCCATTGACATAGGGGGAGAACGAGAAAGAGAGGAAGAGGAGGATGAGGATGAAGAGGAGGGAGATAAAAGAGAGGAGAGAAAGAGATAATTCAAAGATAGAGTTTTCAATTAGGAAACTTTTTTTCTAAAATTGCCATGTAGTTTTGAAACTTATTTCCACGTAGGAATTCCAAGGGAGGGAGGGAGGAGGAGGAAGTAGGGGAGAGAGGAGGGAGATAAAAGAGAGGAGAGAAAGAGATAATTCAAAGATAGAGTTTTCAATTAGGAAACTTTTTTTCTAAAATTGCCATGTAGTTTTGAAACTTATTTCCACGTAGGAATTCCAAGGGAGGGAGGGAGGAGGAGGAGGGGGAAGGGAGGAGGAAGTAGGGGAGGAATGTGGGGGTGCACCCGAACTTTGTGTGAATCCTCTTCAGTTCATAATCTTCAAAATCCACCTGTTTAGTAGGGGAGGAATGTGGGGGTGCACCCGAACTTTGTGTGAATCCTCTTCAGTTCATAATCTTCAAAATCCACCTGTTTTTTTTTTCTCTTGTAGCGAATGGAGTACCTACCTATATAGGTACTGGGGTGGGATTCTTCAAAACCTATTTTTCTACCGAGTTTTATCCCTAGCAGTGTTTAGACGGGATACAAACTTCAATGTTTTTTTTTTTTTTTTTTCTTCAAGAAAGAACTAAAGACGAAAGTTTTGAGTAGAGCAGCTCTAAAGTTTTTGAGTTCATTTGAAAAGTATTGGAAGGATTTTACAAAAACCAGTGTGTATCTTGATGAATGATGGCGTTATCAATATAAGTCGTCCAAACTTCACTACCATGGAAGTCGATTTTTGGCGAAATGGAGTTGTTGGTATTTTGGAATCCTTATTACCTCCCGGATATGATTGTATAATGACATTTCGAAGAAAAACCAACGGAGAAGGATAATTATACTACAAGACAAACTTTAACATTCAATTCAATTTATTTTTATTGTACATAATATAACATTAAAAATACATAATTTCAACGAATACAATTGTACAACGTCAGTTAAAAAAGAACGAGAAAAAAATAAAAATAAAATAATATCTAAAATGAACCTAACCTTGTTCAAAAGATAATAATAGGTACTTAATATTAAGATTTGAAATTGCAAAATAATACTAACCAAAGACATAAAATAATTATGGAAATTAAGTATATGAACACCTGGGTTATGCAGTTGGGTCAGAAAAATACATTAGTAGACTTGTACGGTAGTTTAGAGTCAGTTCTTGGAACAGTTCTTGGAACTGACTCCCCAAAAAACGTTCCGCGTTCGCTTTGAAATTCAGACCAAAGAGAATAAAAAGAAGCCGTCCTACCCAACTGGGACTCACTTGTGACTTCTTTTCCTCCATGTTTTTCTTTCAAAAACTCTTGCCTTAGGAAAATTTTATTCTACCTGTTAAAAGATAAACTGCTTACTCAACATCAAATAAACTTTTGCTGCAAACTCTTTACTCGTTCGTTTATTTGACTTCTTTCAAGAAGATATAAATTGACTAGAATGATAAAATGGAGCGCGAAAGATAATATTGTTATGTGAAAGTTCGGAGGAGCAGGAACTTGGAACTTAACGGAGGTGAAATTAGGAGGTTATGTCTCATGTCGATGTATAAACCGGAGTTGAGAAACTTGCTGATGACATCATGGAATACTAGTAAAAAAAAAATCGTTTTTCTACATAAACATCCAAAAACTTTGATATAATATCCTGTTACCTTTCAAAATACATAAGTACAACGTTTCAAGTCAATCGGAAAATCGGAATGGACCCAGTTAAAATGACTCAAAAGTTGGTTAAAAGATTTGACCCATACCTAATTCAAGCAAACGGAGATCTCAATTTCAATATAAATAAAAGCATGTAAAAAAAGGTATTCCGTTAAACCCGAACTTCCTCTAGATCTTGAAGTGGATTACTTTATTTTTGACAGTAAATGATAAATTCCCAGGTACCTACTACAACTCCACTCGATCAATGAGAAAAAGATCCTATGTTATATTGAAATAAATTTATCTTTCGTACCTTTAAAACAACCTGTGAAACCGAGCCTAAAAGTTAAAAAATATTTTATCTGTCGTGCCTAAAAGTTAAAGAATGTCTACCTAAATGAAAACGAAGGGAACGTATACGCTAAAATTCAAGTTAATTGCGTGATTTTTTAAAATTCCCTCGGGGGAATTTTTTTATTCTGTCGAAAAAAAATTTCATACGTTTTGCCCTTGTTCTCTTCCCCCGGGTTTGTCTCTTCCCTTAGTATTTCCCTGCTCTTTCCCCATAGTTTCATTTTTTCCTCTTACCTATATTGTTTATTTTTTCTTTTGATTTCACTTTTTTACCTTCTTTATCATGAAATGCAATCGTACTGCAGTTAGGTATGTGTTACACTAAACTTGTTTTTTTTTTTTTTTTTTTTTTTTTTTTTA
>NW_007386578.1:0-2486 GCF_000475195.1 Diaphorina citri
AAGTGTAAAACACCAATAATATCTAGATAATAATCCGATAGCTCATATGATGAGCGGTGCTATATCGGGAGGTGTAGCCGCGGCTATTACCACGCCTCTAGATGTATGTAAGACTTTCCTCAACACACAACAGTCCAAGGTAAGTGTAAACATTGGTCTATAAATCCAAACTAATCAGAATCTAAATCATGAATTATTTATGGTTAAGCTGAAATTCTTCACTCATTTATTAATTCTATCAATTCTTTTCACTCCCGTAATGTCGTCGCTGGTCGCTACTCGATTAAAGTAATAATAATAGTGCTTATTTATACTGCTCGCATAGGACATGAAAAGTCCCTTTACTCCAGCAGTAGGCTACTACTATATACAATTGTGCTCAAATTGTATTGATAAAATTTCATACCTCGGCTGGGATTGGACCCACGCTCTCCTGTTTACCAGGCGAGCGTCTTGACCACTACACCACCGAGGCAGGTTAAAGTAGCTGCTGAATCGTCCTCATGAGGCTGAGGGCACCCTGAACTTGCAAAGAGCCAAAAATTTTAACTTTGACCCCGTCGACAATCGCATCCGGGGCCTATTGCGATACGGCCACCCACTCGGCCACGGAAGTTGCCTTTGAGATAATATTCTAACTTGCTTCTCTCTCTCTCCATCTCTTTCCCACAGGAGAAAATCTCGGGTCTGTTCGGGGCAATTCGTTCCGTGTACAAGCTCGGAGGTCCGCTCGGGTTTTTCCGTGGTCTCCAGGCGCGTGTCCTCTATCAAATGCCGTCTACCGCCATCTGCTGGTCCACGTATGAACTATTCAAGTATTTGCTCACAGTGAGCGCTTTACCATTGACAGATGAAGAATCAGAGTCCGCTAGCAATAGAATATTACCGCTACGAAGGTGAGTGGCTATAGATATTAGTAATAGAGCTATCTGTATGAACTATTCAAGTATTTGTACGCATTACCATTGACAGATGAAGAATCAGAGTCCGCTAGCAATAGAATATTACCGCTACGAAGATGAGTGGCTATAGTTATTAGTAATAGCGCTATCTGTATGAACTATTCAAGTATTTGTACGCATTACCATTGACAGATGAAGAATCAGAGTCCGCTAGCAATAGAATATTACCGCTACGAAGGTGAGTGGCTATAGATATTAGTAATAGAGCTATCTGTATGAACTATTCAAGTATTTGTACGCATTACCATTGACAGATGAAGAATCAGAGTCCGCTAGCAATAGAATATTACCGCTACGAAGATGAGTGGCTATAGTTATTAGTAATAGCGCTATCTGTATGAACTATTCAAGTATTTGTACGCATTACCATTGACAGATGAAGAATCAGAGTCCGCTAGCAATAGAATATTACCGCTACGAAGATGAGTGGCTATAGTTATTAGTAATAGCGCTATCTGTATGAACTATTCAAGTATTTGTACGCATTACCATTGACAGATGAAGAATCAGAGTCCGCTAGCAATAGAATATTACCGCTACGAAGATGAGTGGCTATAGTTATTAGTAATAGCGCTATCTGATGTATATCCATTACAAGTTCTATGACTTTCTTATTGGTTTGGGGCATCTAGGTTTAATTTTGCAGGGAGAGTTACAATAGTCCATCAGCATTACAGACAGTATTTTATACAAATATAACAGATAAACTGACTTTGATTAAGATGAGAGATTTCACACTCAGGATTAGTAATATCAGATTTCAGTGCAGTGGTTAGCGCGGTGGACTTCGCATCTGGAGGTTAGTGGTTCGAGTCCAAGTCAAGTCATAAAATTTAGGAATTTTATACAAATATAACAGATAAACTGACTTTGATTAAGATGAGACATTTCACACTCAGGATTAGTATAAATATCAGATTTCAGTGCAGTGGTTAGCGCGGTGGACTTCGCATCTGGAGGTTAGTGGTTCGAGTCCAAGTCAAGTCATAAAATTTAGCTTTGTAAGTTGAGCGCGAAACAATATTTGTGACAAACATTTAACACAATTAAAATTCCTTTTTCCTTTTCCTAAAGTTGCCTTATACCTATATTGATTGAGTTAGTTTGTTCTTCTAAGGTACCGGTATTTAAATTAGTTTACTTTGTGTGCATGTGTGTGTGTGTGGGTGTGCGTGTGCGTGCGTGTGTGTGTGCGTGTGTGTGTGTGCGTGTGTGTGTGTGAGCGTGTGTTGTGTTGAGTTGTGTTGCGTTGTGTGTGTGGTGTGCGCGCGTGTGTGTGGTGTGCGTGCGTGTGTGTGTGTACACTTGACTGACATGGCCACCTGTCCTCCCCGTACATCCCTTCAAACCTCACTATAGCATCCATCTCACCTCCATCACTAATCTATTCCTCATCTCTCCTTCTCATTATTATTATTATTTTTTTTTTCTTTTTTTTTTATAATCAAGCAAGGTCTACCTTATTATGTATTGTACAATGTTAAACCCATAAAATACACGAGACCTTGTTTAGACTGCTGGGGT
>NW_007386579.1:0-2486 GCF_000475195.1 Diaphorina citri
GACATGATGATGGGGCTATATTAGGAGATTGGAAATTGGGAATGCTGAGAATGTTAACGGTATGGGAGATAAGAAAGTGAGTGGGAGGGAGAGAATGGAAGAGAGAGAAGGAGGAAAGAGAGGTAGAAAGACTAGAAAGGTAGAAAGAGTCATTTAAAATGTAGAAGTTCATGTGGATGTAGTGAAAGATACGAGTACCTATGTTTCACTACTTTTTGAAAATTGTCGTAAATTTAAGATACATAATATTCGATAGGCACTCTTGTGTGACAAAATTTTAATTGCATCTGAAGGTGTGAATCTGAAGATCATTGCATTCAATGAATTAAAAAGAAACTCAATTAAAAATAAAATGAAAATTGTTAGAAAAATATTGAGAAAAGCTAAAAAATCAAAAGAAAAGAAGAAGAAGAAGAAGAAGAGGAAGAAAGAAATGTAAAAAACTAATTACAGATATCTTCTTGAAGGAAAAGAAGAAGGTTGAATTGGAATGGAAAAGCAAACTAAAATAAAAATCTTTCTTTTTTAAAACTGGATGCGAAAATAGTATTGGGGCAACACTAGTTAACCAGATTCTCTCAAATTGTACCGGATTTCAACAGATTTTGTCACCGAATTTTAGGAAGATTTTGGTACTCGCATGCATAAGTTAATTTGAATTTCTATGGATTCACTTTTGGTGTCAGGTGACACACCAACCACCCACATATTGTGACTTCAAACCCTTGAATCCAGCAACATTAGACCTCCAGGCCAGGCAGTTGTTGATTCTAGCTAATAGGTACTCTACTAAATGGTTCAGTGAAATATGGAACTCACTTAGTAAAAGGTACCGCTTATCTGATTGGTTGATTTCAAATTGTTCAACCAATCAGATTGCTTAGACCAAGAATTGAACTTGAACTCAGCTCGCCAAGAGCGAACTTTATCCTTAACAGATAAGGTTCGTTCTCGGAACGACTGGCTTTGTTCTATCCTATCCTTCTCTCGATTTCGGGACCACAACACCTCAGTAGTTACAGGTCCCTCTATCAGGCCCTAAAAAAGTCCAATTGTGGCCCGGCCAGACGTGCAAAATCGGTCAAAACTTCGAACTCACTTCGTTCAGTTTTATATCAAAGTGATGACGTATCGAAGATGGAGCGAATAGCTATTCATTGATACTGAAGCAGTGGCGTAGCGTGTATGTATGGCGTGTATGGCGGCCATACAACTCAAAAGTTCACTCTAATGCCCATAAATATTAATGGCATGTACACTGTGATGGGACTTGGTAGACCTGTGCATGAGCCCTACACGCCCTACACTTGAATTTAGACCACGCTACGCCACTGCTGAAGCAGCTTCTCTCTCTCTCTCTCTCTCTCTCTCGCTCTCACTACTTTGGCGCCTTCAAGTCGATTTGAATACCGGGGACCCGTTTTTTTTTCGCTCCCTCTCTCTCTCTCTCTCTCTCTCCCTCTTTTAGTTTTTATTTCTTCCTCTTCTTCCTTTCCTCTCCCGGTTTTTTTTCCCGATTACCCTCATAATATATTGCATGGGTGAAATATTTTAGCCCGTTCCGCAACCCTTCACCTTGGTGCTGAATTCAGATGATTGGTTTAGTGAACTGGCGAGCTTCGAAAAAGGGTTTGATACTGAAGCAGCTCAAACCCTGAGGATACCTTGACCTAATGGGAGAGAAGAGAGATAAGAGAAACATCGAGTTTATATCCACTACCTACTTGATAGTCAGAATATTTAGAATTCCTAACAGTGTTAGGCCAGCCACTCACTACCAGGTAGACCTGAGACCTGACAGGCGGACCTTTTCAGCAATACCTATCAGGTCTACCTGATAGTGAGTGGCTGGCCTAATAGTGATAGCAGGCGTCACAATATTTAGAATCCCTATTGTGCTAGGTTAGGAGTGAGGGTACCTAAACTCCGCCGCAACTCATACCAAATATACAGGGGGTATAGAAAACGCGTTACAATTCAACACGAGTCGGAATATACAGAGTGTTTATAATTCTACATAGAAAAAAAATATCACATCTATAGAAAGTACCTATGCTAACACAAAGTTGAACTTTGGACTTTAGTGTTCATCCAAACATTGAAACACCCTGTATGCAAAGGTTCGAAGGCACCTGAAAACTTTTGCCGTGCAGTATCTTAGTTCGGAGTCAGATATATTCACCTACAGTATAGGTACTCACTATTTCATTCTTTGAGAACTTATAAACTGAAATTTATGAAATCAAAAAAGATCTAAAAAGTTAACACAATAAGTTTTCTCTAATTTAATAAGAAATCCGAAAATCCGAACAAATGAACGGAGGAAATACTCCTCGATATTTTTCGTGAAATTCCCATTTGACTTTTGTTCCAAATATGTTGTCTCCATTTTCTTTTTTAGTCGGAAGCGAATTGTCATGCATGGAAAAAGAGAAAATTTATAAGATTTATTTTGGTGGGAATGGAAATCCACCTATAACTAGCTT
>NW_007386580.1:0-602 GCF_000475195.1 Diaphorina citri
CCCCATACAGTTCCATGAATTAATTTTGGCCCTTGATTCATGTACATCTAAGGCCTCCGGCCCTGATGGCATTTCGTTCATTTTACTCAAAAAGTTACCTAATAGTGCTCTTTATAAGTTACTGAGCATTTATAACTACATTTGGCTAAATGGGAAGTTCCCTGTAGCCTGGAGTGAAGCATTAATACTACCCCTTTTAAAGCCTGGTAAAAACAAACTAATCCCGTCCAACTATCGCCCCATATCCCTGATCAATTGTAGTAGTAAAATATTGGAGAAAATTGTAAACAAGCGTCTTTCATTTTATTTAGAAAAGCACAACCTTTTAAACCAGTTTCAGAGTGGCGGCCGCCGCAGGCGGTCCACTATAGATAACCTCGCCTTTTTAGAACACATTGTGGCAACTGGTTTTGCAAAAAAAGAGGCCACTTGGGCCCTCTTTCTCGACATTCAAAAAGCTTTCGATTGTACCTGGAGATACAAGATAATTAAAAACTTATTTGATCTTGGAATCAACGGTTACATCCTCCGTTATCTCCAGAACTTCCTTACAAATAGGAGAATATCTGTGAAGTGCAATGGATACATTTCGTCGCCTTTTC
>NW_007386580.1:4475-12186 GCF_000475195.1 Diaphorina citri
TAAGTGCTTTTTCTCAGTGACTTGTTTGGCATAGGCCGGTTATTTTATGTCGAAGATTCAGATGTCGCTGGTTCTTTGGTTTTTCTCCTAAGGAATGGCTCATATGTGTGGATTAAAACCCCGTTTGTTCATAGGTTCATGATCATATGTCAGTCATATCGCTTCAATTTGTTACTTTCTATTACCTTACGTATAGGGGAACCATATACAAGGTTAATGAGAAAGTATTGCAATCGGTCCAAATTTTCAATCGGGAACAGTGAGTGGAACATATCCGTTTGGGTCGCAGCTGATTCCACAAAAAGTGGTTTCTTAGCCCATTGGTCGCTGTCGTTACGTACGTACGGTGACCCGCTGCGTAGCTAGGGTGACGTACGTAACGTAGCTACCGTGACTACAGGTTTAAGATGGAAAAAGTGAGGGAAGTTGTGGACACAAAACGTATCCAAGACAGCGGGTTGTGTCGGTAGGAGGAAATGAAAATCGTTGTAATGCTATCCCGGTATGGTCCAGGACGCGACTGATAACAATTGGTAAAAATCGGGATAATCATCCGCATCCAGTATTAACCAAAGCGTAAATTGGTTGCTTTAACGCCCTGATTTCGTGGAAAATTGACAAAAGTTGTGAACCAAAATATCTCAAAACCGCCGCGTTTGTCGTAAGCGAATGAAATTTGGTATGCTATGTCCCGGTATGGTCCACAGGGACGCCGGACTGTAACAATTGGTAAAGAATCGGGATAGTCACGCGCCATCCCTGAGTATGTAGCCAAACAGTCATTGTGGTGCTCTGAACGCCGCTTTTCGTAAAAGCACGGGGTCGGGTTAACGGAGGAGCATCCGGCAAACATTTGGCTATTTCGGCGATGGTGAGAGATTCGCAATGGCAACTGTCGATTTTCAGGCCCGAATCGGAATGGTCGCTACTCTTTAGCGCTGTCAGACGTTACGGTTGGAGAGAGAGCTTGCGGGATGTTTCGGGATCATGTCCCTGTGGTCGACAAATTTCCCTTATTCGTGAGACGCGTTACAAAGAATCAGCAAGGTCGAATAGTTTGATCCATGGTTGGTTTTTCCACGCGGATCGGAGATGGGCTAAGCTTTTAGGACTCTTGACGACAGTTGAGAAGTTGCGGTTCGATACGTCCCCGTGCTGTGCAACCAAAGATTTCCGCGCTTTGTATTTGTGGAACCACTGTAGAGCAAGTAAGCATGTGAATGTTGCATTCCACTGTGATTTTTCACGCCAAATCGAGCCATGGGTGAAACTTTTAGGAAGCGTCCGGACTGTACAGTTTTGAGAAGGGCGGGTGTCGAGACTCCCCTGTGGCGTAACCAAGAGTTTCCCCTTTTAGTTACAGGTTTTTTTGCGGTTCCAAGACATACTACGCTCGTGGAAAGTGTGAAGTAGGAAAGTCTTGGAAGATACACAAAGATATGTGGGCGAGCATTGGTTAGTCCATGGTACAGTCATTGTTAAAGGTAGTCGAGTCGACCATTTGCCTCACGCTTTGCGCTCTATGAACCTTTTGCTGTCATGGCTGTACCTTCGGTTGATTGAATTTCCGTATTACTGCTACCTTTTTCTCGCGTCCCTCTTGCCCCCTTTAAGATCTCCAGCGATTTGTTGTTCGTTACCTATTCCTGAAAGTAATGTAGGTGGGCCGCTGTGAAGGTTTATTCGCGTGTTTACTGTTTGCCGTACTTGAATGGATAATAAGTGGATGTTTGGCTGAACAACTAAAAAAAGAACCTTTCCTATATCTGCTCGTATTAAGTTATATTCCCAAGCAGGGATATAACAAACCCTACTACTGTCGAGACATTGCACCCCCAAGGTCGACAATCTATATCTGTTTCGTAAAAAATGTTGCATTGCACTTCTATACTTCCGTTTCTGACCCAGAAGTTTCTATTGTGTCACAGTGCGCTACGGCTGCGACCTTGTGCCATAGTCGATATTGTGTGGGTGACCACAATATGGTCTTTGCAGGCAAAGAACGACAATGGGTATCATAAAGATTTATTTGATTAGCCGAATTTGAAAGTCACAAGCAAGCTTTTTGAGACCCATCTCAAATTGTTCATTTGTAAACAAAGAGTTTCCATACTAAAGAGACTTGCGTTGACAAGTTCATCGTATTACGATGTTATGTAATGCGTGAACGTGAAATCCTGACGACTTCTAATGACGAGTTATCAAAAACACACTAAAGTTGTCTCCCCTTTGCAATTCGTCAACTTAGGTTGTCGAAATGCGTAGATTGCAGCGTCATTTTGATTGGCTACAGAAGAATGGTTTCCGTAGAAGACGTAGAAAATATTCCGCCCCACTTCACTGTATCTATCGAAGATAAAAACTATAAAATATTCACCCCGATTGACAAAGTCAAGTGTTGCTCCGATGTAATGCGGAAGGACACCTTTCCAAAAGTTGCCCCGTTGTTCAGGTTTCCGCTCAGGAAAGATTAGAGATGCTAAAAAATAACACAATGGTGGTTGATAATAGTGACCGTCACTGTTAAAGAATTTGTATCCCCACTGCATCTACTGCTTCTACCTCAATGAGGCCTTAACTCCTTCTTTTTCTCAAAGTTCTGCATCCCCAGTCAACTTGCGAAGGAATTTCCTCAGTTGTCTTTGAAAGTACCTGAGGTTAACAACCAATTCACAAGGACAACTCGTCCCCACATTGAGGTTGAAGAAAAGGGGAATCTCAGGTGGTGATTGACACTAGTGAAAAAAATGGACATCTTGGAAATACCCCCGAAGTTAGAAATAAAAAGCGCGCCTCTAATCGCTCCCCTGATAACACTGGTTCTGATAAAAAGGTATGCACAACTCAAAATACTGAAATTAGCCCCCGTGACCCCCTTGGTTGTGAAATACAACGCTTACTATGGACCCGGTAGAATTTAATTCGTTTGATTGAAGGTCTTTAAAAATTCTAGGAAGAAGTTGGATCTGATAACGAAATACATTTGATAAGAACCCCAGTGAAGTAATTTCTCTGCTTGAAGATTTAAGCGCCGATATGTCTCTGGATTTGAAATGAGAAATAAACTTAAAAATCTGGCTAAATCCATCAAAGCATGTCTTCTCAACCAAAAGTCCGATAATGTTCCATCTGATACGCGACGCTCCTCCTCCTCCTTCCTTGTCTGAAACTCGCGATGAGTCAAATGACAGGGCGGACCAACAAAGTAGAATAAAAAAAAAAAAAAAAAAAAAAAAAAAAAATCCCCCTTCCCTTTTCCCCTATCCTAAATGCACATGTTTACTTTTCTTTTTATTCCTTATTCTTGACATCATACTACATCCTTTGTTTGAATATGTTCCTGTTCTGTGTTTTGTCCTTACCTTTTGTGCATACCATATTATTGTCATCGTCTCCAGGCCAGACATTTCTATTTACACACCCCACGTATAGAAGCTATGATTGGGGGAGTCCACAAAAGATTCCTAGATCGTATTCCTTCTTATACAGAAAACTAAAGGGTAAAGTCTGTGCCTTCCTGTGTTATCTGCATGAGTACGTATTATTTGTTGCTACTGTTTTCAGGACAAACTGCGACATTATTTATACTCACCCACGTATAAGAAGAGATGATTGGGGGAGTCCAAAAGACTCCTAGATCGTACTCTTATTACAAGGGTAAAAGTCCTGTGCTTTTTGACTTATATTGTCATGCTGTGTGATAAATTCTATCTTTTATCTTGTTATGTATGTACGCTATGAGGACTGTAGTATGTTTTCAGATCAACCCCCCCTCCCCCTAATTGTTCATATTAAGTGCGGATAGCCCCCCCCCACCAAAAAAAAAAAAAACAAAATAAAAAAAAACAAAAAAAAAAAAAAAAAAAAAAATAAAAAAAAAAAACTAACAAAAACCTACCTATCTCTGCCATGTCATTTTTATTTCCCGGCTTTTTTACACTTCATTCACATTTTGTTCTTTCTTTATGACTGATAATAACGCATGTATTGTTCAGTGGAACATTAACGGACTATGTTCTCATATTGTTGATTTAAAGTGTTTAGTAAGTAAACTGAACCCCTTGGTAATTTGTCTCCAAGAGACCCATTTAACCTTTTCTAATAATCCTATTTTAAAAAATTATGACCTGCACAGATTTGACTTTACTGGTGGAAACATTGCTTGTGGGGGTGTAGGTACTTTTGTACACAACTCCTGTTTTTCTAAGGCCTTCAATATCATTTCCCCCTTTCAATGTGTTGCAGTGCAAGTTAAATTTCCCGGTGTGTCCCAACTATTGTGCATCTGCAATGTTTATTTCCCCCCAAACGTTCAGTATTCTGAGGCTGACCTTAGTCATATTAAGAACCAATTGAAAGCCCCCTTTATTCTTCTGGGGGATTTCAATGCTCATAATCCGTTATGGGGTGACAGCGCTCTTGATGTAAAGGGAAAAGAAGTAGAAAAATTTATTCTTTCTCATTCTGATATTAACCTACTGAATGATGGGTCTCCCACCCATTATAATCTTTCCCATCTCTCTCATTCTGCGATTGACCTTTCTTTTTCTTCGGCCTCTTTGTTTATGGACTTACTATGGAGTGTGACAGATGATCTCTACAACTCCGATCATTACCCTCTTACTTTAACTTATAACAATCCCTGCCCCTCTATACAATCTAATACCGAAATACCCCAAATTTGGAATTACAATAAAGCCAATTGGGACCTGTTTCAGTCCAAAATAAATTTCGAATTCGACCCTTTAGATCCTACAAATAACGACACGGATATTGACGAAATATTAAACACAATGAATTCCAATATCATCCAGGCTGCTAGGTATTCTATACCTTTTAAGAAAATTCCTACAAACAAGTTACCTGTGCCCTGGTGGGATGATGAACTTAAAAATGTTATCAAGGAAAGAAGAAGATGTTTACGACTTCTGAGAAGGGTCCCAACCATTGAAAACAAAATCGCGTTCCAAAAAGCGAGGGCGATTGCCCGTAAAACAATGAAAACTAAAAGACGAAGTGGTTGGGCAGATTTCGTTTCCTCTATTGACCATACTACAACCTCTAGTGAAATGTTCATGAAGATGAATAAACTAAGAGGTCGATACGTACCTCGTCATATTAGTGCTCTACAGAAATCAAATGATCCTTCTGATTTAACGTTCGACCCCAAAGATATCTCCAATTTACTGGCATCACATTTTTCCTCAATTTCATCAGATGATAACTACTCCCCTGACTTCATTGTTCATAAAAATACGTGCGAACAAACCCCTTTTAATTTCGCTTTTCATGATGAAGCTGGATACAATAGCCCCATACAGTTCCATGAATTAATTTTGGCCCTTGATTCATGTACATCTAAGGCCTCCGGCCCTGATGGCATTTCGTTCATTTTACTCAAAAAGTTACCTAATAGTGCTCTTTATAAGTTACTGAGCATTTATAACTACATTTGGCTAAATGGGAAGTTCCCTGTAGCCTGGAGTGAAGCATTAATACTACCCCTTTTAAAGCCTGGTAAAAACAAACTAATCCCGTCCAACTATCGCCCCATATCCCTGATCAATTGTAGTAGTAAAATATTGGAGAAAATTGTAAACAAGCGTCTTTCATTTTATTTAGAAAAGCACAACCTTTTAAACCAGTTTCAGAGTGGCGGCCGCCGCAGGCGGTCCACTATAGATAACCTCGCCTTTTTAGAACACATTGTGGCAACTGGTTTTGCAAAAAAAGAGGCCACTTGGGCCCTCTTTCTCGATATACAAAAAGCTTTCGATTGTACCTGGAGATACAAGATAATTAAAAACTTATTTGATCTTGGAATCAACGGTTACATCCTCCGTTATCTCCAGAACTTCCTTACAAATAGGAGAATATCTGTGAAGTGCAATGGATACATTTCGTCGCCTTTTCCCCTTAATAATGGAATTGTTCAAGGTTCAAGCTTGAGTCCTCTTTTGTTCATAGTTTTCTTAAATGATATGCTTTCAACCATTAAACTCCCCATTAGAAGTCTTCTATTTATTGACGACCTTTTGATCACGATAAAGGGCAAGAACCTAGATTATATGGAGAATATTCTTCAATCTAGTCTTGATGACCTTGAAAATTGGGCTAAATTGAATGGCGTTACCTTTTCCACTGACCCTTTAAAATCAGTTTGCATAAATTTCAACAGATTAAGGCAGTCTAGAAACCCCACCCTTTACTATGCAGGAGAGAGACTGAATTTTTACGAAAAAACCAAATTTTTGGGACTAATATGGGACTCCAAGCTTAAATGGAATCACCATATTGACTATGTTAAATCCCGGGCTATTAATGCCTTGAATATGCTAAAAATGGTCAATAACAAGCAGTGGGGGCTTTGCCGTGAATCACTTCTGAGATTTTATTCTGCTTATGTCTTACCCATCTTTGACTACGGAAGTATGATTTACGGTTCTGCTAAAAACAATGTGTTATCCAAATTAAATCCCTCCCACCATACAGGTATCCGTATAGTTACTGGTGCTATCCGTTCTAGCCCAATACCTAGCCTCTACGTAGAGTCTGGCATTCCACCCCTATCTATTAGAAGGAACAAACTTCTAATGAATTACGTCCTGAAAATAGCGGCTTCGCCGCTGAACCCTATCCATAAAGTTATATTCAATAACGACCTAACTGGTGTCCAGTTTGGCAAAAAACCAATACCTCTATCTGTCCGGTTTAAATATAATGGTGGCTCAGGCAAGTCCCCAATTATAAACCCCAACATTGGTAGTGATATAAATTCATAGTGCTGGTTAGACTCGGAGACAGAGCGAACGTCTCTCTTTCCCCACCCCTCCCTCCTGGCCCGACGACGCTCACAACCCGGTGAGGTCCTACACCCTGGCCGACAGTGAGAAGTGGCGTAACTGTACATCCCCCGCCGAGAAAGAACTTATCCACCGATACCCACTACTCCCCATACCGGATAAGAGTATGCTCAATCATGGTGGAGGAGTACCGCCAAAGGAGATATCGATCTAAGGGTATACAAATGTAGTGCAAACTAAAAAAACTCAAACAACAATCCCAGCCAAAGCAGGGTATCATAAAAGTTAAGTAAAAACCAATAACTTCGTTATTCTCCAAAGTTCAGTAGGCCCTGTGACTCCAAATAAGAGCATCCCACCAAAGTAAACCAATCGCCGCCATAGGTGATGGAGCAACGGAAGTTACGGCGTTACTCTTCCCGTGGTGTCTTTACACTATAGATGTGGAAGAAGAAAGTCCCAAAAGGTAAGCAACATCTAATCCCTATATTATCCTAAACTCTTCTCTTATAATGGGTACCGGCTATTCCGTGAATTTCTTAGACTATGGTTATTCTAAAAGCCTATCCATGGGAGAAGTAAATTGAACCATTTGTATCCATATACGGATTATCAAGGCGCCACTTCTAACTTAACACATCCAATCACTTATTCTCCTCTGTAAAGGTAAATATGATTCCCGTGTTGACCAACTAACTCCTCTAAACCTGGGCAGCATTTTGTTCCTCATATCAAGCCCATAAATCTGACATATCAGAGTAACTTTACCTGTGCCATCCGATGTCCCCTCCAAAGTCAAAAAAAACACAACTATTCCTATATAGTTACCATCCATTAGAGACCTGTTCCCCCGTTCGTATCTCAACATACCCTGATAAAACAAACTTCTTGGCTTAAATCCTTGCTCA
>NW_007386580.1:16292-22731 GCF_000475195.1 Diaphorina citri
TATTTTAGTCAAGTGGTAGTCAATATATGTCTTCACCTATTATGTTGTGTGAAGCTACCTAATACGACACACAACTTGCTCTTCATCGGAATCCTCTACACGGAGACCACTATAGAAGTTTCTTGGGAACCTAATAAGACTTACAGTCTCCTACGAAGACTACATGAAGAATATAAAGACACATAATAAGCTAAAGAGCCCATCTTAATAGAACCCTAAGTCCTCCTCAATGTATTAAAATTTTATGCGCCTTAAACCAGAAAATTGATACAACTCAATCATAACCGCAAAAAGTAGTGACATAAACAACATAACACAAGGACTTTCTAAATTTCCCGAGTTTAAAGGAAGTTAGTAAAAGTAAGACATAAACACGAAACGAACAACATGACTTCACTCGTGGTATGACTAGAGTCATCATGTGCTTACTTAAGCAGAAATACAGACAGCTTTGAAAACTGAGTCTTCGATCTACCTTATCAGTAATACAAAACTAAGACACAAGTTCGGATTATAAATAATTCTAATTTGAAAGAGACATAGGACTGTTGACCATTTCTACGTAAGGCTGGTCTATTACGGTAGTCGCAGTAACGACTTAGTATGAATAGTTGGACCTCTACAGCCTGTGAGCGCTCGTAGGTAACTGACATAGCTAGGCCTGATCAATGTATTCTAAGCATTTTAATGCGATCTGGTGATGATAGTACATGAAATAAACCAGAGTAATAGAAGCCGAAAAACCACCGTTACACATTAAACAAAATCAAACGTCGTCAATAAAACAATACTTCTGTTAACAGCGTGAGGCAACATCTAAACAGACCACGCACAAAACAAACATAAACAAAACGATGAAAACATTTTAATCAAACAACCAAACATTTGAACAAGAAACCTTACCTCGAGAGCAAAACCAACTACAACCATGTAGTACACAAAAATTGGTCTAGGGTTAAAAAGCATACATTTAAACTAAAAATAACGAACTCAACATTTACGCGAAGAGACAACTGTTACCATGACCACCAACTGACCTATGAAAGTGTCCAAATGAACTGGTAATGAAAAATAACGCCAATTTGCGGACAAAATAAAAATGATTTCAGGGAACTTCACACGAAGCGAAACACACATAAAAACAGCGCTTTTTAACAAAACGCAACTAAAATTGCGAGTTTAATAAGTCACTACACGACAACTTAAGTAGTCTACTAGTCATTCATTTAACTATGTACCAGACTCAACACTACAAGAGACACAGCAAACTATTGATGACCGTTCATTCACTAAAACAAAACCTGCTTAAACTGGACTCTCATAAACACTGCAAAGACAATGACGTAGCTATGTCCCACATCAAAACTAACAGAGTCTCCTGAATGGTAGTACTCTATCGCAAAACGACACTATTCTAGTCCAACTAACAAATACATTCGCACCTAATATTACTCAACTTCGTAAACTGTTCTTACCAAAGACTCTTCTTACTCACAGTAGCCGCTCAACACTTCTTCCACTTTCCAAACTCGTCAACACATTCCTACTTATCTTGAAAGCACAGTACGAACAGAAAAACCTTCCTGGAGTACAATCTCTGATGCAGATAACAAAATCAGTACACCATCAGAAAACACCATATACATAAGAGTAAATACAACAACACCACAATCTCCTTCCACAGAAAGAAGTAGTCAATCGAAAATAACCTACACGAGATATCCTGAAAGTACAAGCATTAAACAAACAACAAGTATGTCTTCGGATTATACTAATCTAGATCATATTGTTCATGACGGGATATCAGCTGTAACAAGTATGCTTCAACAAAATGCTCCAGTCACGCCTACTTCTGAAAAGAATATTCAGAATTCTCCAGTTCCAACTAATCTTGAGAAAACCCAAAGTTCTTCAGTCACTCCGGCTTTTGAAAAGGTAGCACCTGAAAATGTAACTCAGAAGACCAAAGAATCAGTTGTAAGTGACAGTTTTTCCAACCTTACTACTGAAAACATTGCAACAGATGACCAAACTGAAACTGCAGAACAAACTACAACAGAAATGAATTACATGGAAATTAAACAAAATTTTGCTACAGAAGCAAATTCAAAGATAACTTTTACCTCTAGTCAACCTATAAATAATAACATTTCTACTGTACCTGTAATGGGAGAAACTAAGCATGCATCAACAGAAGCCATCCAACAATTGTTAAATGACTTGATAACTGTATCAAGTGATTCGACATCTCCAACATCCATTGAAAGTGCATCACTAGTCAAAGAAGATTCGGAAAATGCAAACAATACATCATCTACTTTATCTTCAGATGATGTATCTTCGATCTCTACAGAGGCTACAAAACTAACAACTACATTTGAAGAGGATCTTGGTAAACAAAGCATAACAGAACAAACTACCATTCAAGCAGAAGAAAATTTAAATGTATCATCAGATATTCAAACAACAACTCAACCGGCAAATGACCAGGATGTAGAAATCCTCCAAACTTTAGAAAACAACAGACCTTCTGAAAAAATAGAATCCACAGTAGAACCTGCTACTACAACAACAAACACTGAAACTTACAAAGAGTCTACAACCGAAAACTTCAGTGAAATTAAGCAGAATGATGAAGTTGGAACAACAATATCCCCTGTAGATGAATCTCCCATTACCACTGACTCAACATTAACGACATCGGATCAAACGACAGTGACATCAGAACAAACAACAGAATCTGAGCAAAGTGATGGAGTATCAACAGCAATATCAACAACACTTGCAATGTTGAGTGAACTAAGAACAGAAGCAATGGATTTGGCAATTGAAACAAGTCCAGTGATATCATCGACAACAGAAACTCTAGTCATACCAGACACTGTAGCCAAAGATTTAAATTCAACTTTGGCCACATCAACATCTACTGTCCAGACCACAGCACCCACATTGGAGGAGCAAATTTCCAATAAACCACCATTTTCGGTGGAAGATTCAAAACTGAAAAATCATGACATCAAGACAACACAAGAGACAAAGCCAAGTGAGAATTTGAAAACAGCTAATGGTGGGGGCGTAGCTGTGAAGCCATCAAACCAACAGAATCAGAAACCTTCCACTGTAGAGTTACATCCACCCCCTCATGAGCATATGGGTCTGGAAGCAAGTATTGCCTACTTGGGTGATGACATCAAAAGATTTGCTGATCTTTGCAATGAATTGGCATTTAAAATGTGGACGTCCCTTACAGGCAAAGGAATGATCTCATCCAGGAGTCTTGTTCTGTCCCCATTCGCAGCTATATCAACATTGGCAATGGTGTTCCTAGGAGCAAGAGGACCTACATCTGGTCAAATGAATGACATACTCAAACTAGACGATATGGTGAGCTTCAACCCACATCAAGTGTTGCAAAATGTCACGGATTCTGTTGTACATGCGAAACGTAATGGAATCGACACTGCCGCATTCGTGCGTGAACTATACAGTGACAAGGTAAGTACACGTACATAGAATTTGATAATTTTTGGTTTATATTTTTAGGGAGCACTCAAAAATATTCCACTACAAGAACTGAAGAACGTGTAATTTTGTTATTCAGAAAATTGACGATCATTTTGGTCCTCAATAGAAGAGGGTAAAGGTAAACCTGTTAAAGTAGTAAGTATGTAATTGTACATATATTATTAAGTAACCATTGCCATTCCAAATTAAACATTCCACCTTCTGCCTTCCAGGCTAAAGGCAAAATCCTGGACTTCTACAAGGAGAGAGTTCAACAATATTATGACGGTCATGTGGAAGAGATTGGGTTCAACATTATTGGCGATGTTCTGAGGAGACGAACCAATCTACTGGTGAAGAGACAAACCATGGGGAAAGTGCCGGAATACCTTCGCGGGTCAACGCTCAGCTTGAAACCTCCTCTCGCAGCATTCACAGCTAATATTTTCCAGGTAAGCTATTCACAGTTTTTACATCCATAAATAGAGTAAAGGTAGAAATACACTACCATCACGTTACGTCACGTGTGATCGTAGTGTAGCTGTCCTGCACGAAATTAAATACAATATGAGAATTGGGCTAAATTGAATGGCGTTACCTTTTCCACTGACCCTTTAAAATCAGTTTGCATAAATTTCAACAGATTAAGGCAGTCTAGAAACCCCACCCTTTACTATGCAGGAGAGAGACTGAATTTTTACGAAAAAACCAAATTTTTGGGACTAATATGGGACTCCAAGCTTAAATGGAATCACCATATTGACTATGTTAAATCCCGGGCTATTAATGCCTTGAATATGCTAAAAATGGTCAATAACAAGCAGTGGGGGCTTTGCCGTGAATCACTTCTGAGATTTTATTCTGCTTATGTCTTACCCATCTTTGACTACGGAAGTATGATTTACGGTTCTGCTAAAAACAATGTGTTATCCAAATTAAATCCCTCCCACCATACAGGTATCCGTATAGTTACTGGTGCTATCCGTTCTAGCCCAATACCTAGCCTCTACGTAGAGTCTGGCATTCCACCCCTATCTATTAGAAGGAACAAACTTCTAATGAATTACGTCCTGAAAATAGCGGCTTCGCCGCTGAACCCTATCCATAAAGTTATATTCAATAACGACCTAACTGGTGTCCAGTTTGGCAAAAAACCAATACCTCTATCTGTCCGGTTTAAATATAATGACTCGTTCCTAAATTCGGTTCTTCAATCCTCCAAACTTTAGAAAACAACAGACCTTCTGAAAAAGTAGAATCCACAGTAGAACCTGCTACAACAACAAACACTGAAACTTACAAAGAGTCTACAACCGAAAACTTCAGTGAAATTAAGCAGAATGATGAAGTTGGAACAACAATATCCCCTGTAGATGAATCTCCCATTACCACTGACTCAACATTAACGACATCGGATCAAACGACAGTGACATCAGAACAAACAACAGAATCTGAGCAAAGTGATGGAGTATCAACAGCAATATCAACAACACTTGCAATGTTGAGTGAACTAAGAACAGAAGCAATGGATTTGGCAATTGAAACAAGTCCAGTGATATCATCGACAACAGAAACTCTAGTCATACCAGACACTGTAGCCAAAGATTTAAATTCAACTTTGGCCACATCAACATCTACTGTCCAGACCACAGCACCCACATTGGAGGAGCAAATTTCCAATAAACCACCATTTTCGGTGGAAGATTCAAAACTGAAAAATCATGACATCAAGACAACACAAGAGACAAAGCCAAGTGAGAATTTGAAAACAGCTAATGGTGGGGGCGTAGCTGTGAAGCCATCAAACCAACAGAATCAGAAACCTTCCACTGTAGAGTTACATCCACCCCCTCATGAGCATATGGGTCTGGAAGCAAGTATTGCCTACTTGGGTGATGACATCAAAAGATTTGCTGATCTTTGCAATGAATTGGCATTTAAAATGTGGACGTCCCTTACAGGCAAAGGAATGATCTCATCCAGGAGTCTTGTTCTGTCCCCATTCGCAGCTATATCAACATTGGCAATGGTGTTCCTAGGAGCAAGAGGACCTACATCTGGTCAAATGAATGACATACTCAAACTAGACGATATGGTGAGCTTCAACCCACATCAAGTGTTGCAAAATGTCACGGATTCTGTTGTACATGCGAAACGTAATGGAATCGACACTGCCGCATTCGTACGTGAACTATACAGTGACAAGGTAAATACACGTACATAGAATTTGATAATTTTTGGTTTATATTTTTAGGGAGCACTCAAAAATATTTCACTACAAGAACTGAAGAACGTGTAATTTTGTTATTCAGAAAATTGACGATCCTTTTGGTCCTCAATAGAAGAGGGTAAAGGTAAATCTGCTAAAGTATAAGCATGTACTTGTACATATTAAGTAACCATTGCCATTCCAAATTAAACATTCCACCTTCTGCCTTCCAGGCTAAAGGCAAAATCCTGGACTCAAAATGGACGATCCTTTTGGTCCTCAATAGAAAAGGTAAACCTGTTAAAGTAGTAAGTATGTACTTGTACATATTAAGTAACCATTGCCATTCCAAATTAAACATTCCACCTTCTGCCTTCCAGGCTAAAGGCAAAATCCTGGACTGCGTGAACTATACAGTGACAAGGTAAGTACACGTACATAGAATTTGATAATTTTTGGTTTATATTTTTAGGGAGCACTCAAAAATATTCCACTACAAGAACTGAAGAACGTGTAATTTTGTTATTCAGAAAATTGACGATCATTTTGGTCCTCAATAGAAGAGGGTAAAGGTAAACCTGTTAAAGTAGTAAGTATGTAATTGTACATATATTATTAAGTAACCATTGCCATTCCAAATTAAACATCCCACCTTCTGCCTTCCAGGCTAAAGGCAAAATCCTGGACTTCTACAAGGAGAGAGTTCAACAATATTATGACGGTCAT
>NW_007386581.1:0-2485 GCF_000475195.1 Diaphorina citri
AGCGGCTCTCAACTTCGGCACAAATTTGTCGCATACGAAAATGATGCTGGCATTACGTCTCCTCGTATCATTCCTTAGTAAGCATAGGGTGAGTATTTTTTCTTTTTTTCTATTGGTTCTTTTTTTTACTTTTGTTGGTTCATACCTACCTTTTATACAGACAAATACAGGCACACTCAGGCAAAGTACATACTTACTTATTAAATTAAAACTATTGGTTCAGTTACTTCAAAACAAAACTAATTCATCCGGAGAAAGAGCCTCTATGAACCCGAATTTTGGGGCCCGCTCGGCCCCAAAATTTAACCTCCTTTATACGCTGAACATTTTCGTCGAATTTCATCTAAATCGGACATGCCGTGTGAGAGCTATAGTGAATCATGACTTGACTTGGACTCGAACCACCAACCTTCAGATTCAAAGCCTACCGTGCTAACCACTACAATGCTAAAGCTGGCGAAGTGGCTATCATTACATTGAAAAGCCGGCCTTACACTATACACGGCCAAGACGCTCCACCATGAGAAAGAAGATATCCAAAGGAATGATTGTTGTTGCTGTGTTGATCGACCAGTCACAGGCTGACAGCATAGTTATTTGTATAAATGTTTCTTTCTTAGACCTGACCGACTTATTATTCCTAACAGACACTATCAGGTAGACCTGACAGGTCGTCTGAGAGACTTAGTAGCTGTCATACACTCTCAGGTAGACCTGACAAGCGTACCTGTTCAGGCGTACCTGTCAGGTCTACCTGATAATAATTATATTAATAGACTTGAGTCGAAGGTAAACACTAGGCGAGGTTAACGCCGGTGGCGTTCTCTGCCACCTAACCCTTAGAGCTCCATTATTATGTGGTCAAATTCTCAAATAAATGAGGATAAAATTCCATGCCTCGGCTGGAATCAAACCGACGCCCTCCTGTTTACCAGGCGAGCGTCTTGACCACTGCGCCACCGAGGCAGGGTAGTGATTGATGGTTGTTTTTGCATGATTTCAGGGTGCACTGTACGAATTCATGTTGGAAGTGTCCAAGTACGAATCGGAAATAGCGGGCAATAAGAACTACGTGCAGGGTGTCAATAAGAACGGGGTCTATGATCAGAATGAAGTGGGTGGTGGTCAAGAGACTCACCTGGTAATCAGGGCGTGGTTTAAACATGTTATTGTTGAATTCTATTTCTTCGTTTATAATGTGAGAGTCTACACGTCTACAGGTTCGAATCCTTGGAGCCAATGAATGTTCACAAAACTATGATCTCAAATATACCATTTAGCTTGTTTTCCGTGGCCGTGATATAGGCACCCATCTCACGGTGTTCGTTACCATTTAGTCTTTTTTTTTTTTTTTTTGCCTTTTTCGGTGATATAGGCACCCATCTCACGGTGTTCGTTACCATTTAGTCTTTTTTTTTTTTTTTTGCCTTTTTCGGTGTTCAGACGAGATCGGCGTTTTTCGTCAGCCTCTCAATCAGCCCTAGCTTGGGTGGTTGCTTTCGGCTACAAAAAAATTACGAGTGAAAGCCATTCGCCCTCAACCTTTGCTATTTCTTTAGTAAGGGAATTTTCAGGCTGATATGCTCCCTGTTTAAAGTGTCCCAGCCAGACTATGCTGGTCTTCTCCCTGTTTAAAGTCCCCCCCCAGCGAGACTAAGCTGGTCTTCTCCCTGTTTAAAATCGCCGAATAGATTGACTATCCAAGTAACTCGTATTTAATTTCATTCCATGTATCTTTGTTTCATTTCCCAACACTACCACCGTGAAAGTTGCAAAAGGAAAATACGAGTTACCTAATCACTCAGGTCTATGTACTTGTGAAATTTTTGGCTGTTCCAATTTTCCCTCCATAACAAAGTTGTCTTTTTTTTTATTATTTTTTAATGTGAATTTTATGTTCACAATGTTTTCTTGACACAATCGTAAGTTGGCTGTTTTTCATTTACTTACCTTTATTTGTTTATTCCAGAAGTGTACTATGTTTTTGTCTTCTTCCCCCTAAGGAAGATTTTTCAGAGATATTATTTTGACTTTTTTCCCATATTTTTTATGATCTCCTTTACTTGTTCAGTTCAAAATTTTTCCCCCTAAGGAAGATTTTTCAGAGATATTATTTTGACTTTTTTCCCATATTTTTTATGATCTCCTTTACTTGTTCAGTTCAAAATTGTATTTTTTATATATTTCCCAAGGAAGTATTACCGTTCACTTTGTCCATTATTTTTATAATGTATAATTTTTTTTATAGAGTTAGGTACTTATTTTATTATTATTTTAGGTTTCTTGATATTTTTTAAGAAGTGAGAAGTCCCTCAATTTGTTCCAAAGTAACCATAATGTGATTCTTATTTTCTATTTTTTTTATTATTTTTTTCTACAGAGAAAATAATTTCGAGAATCGAACTCGAAAAAAGAAATTATTTTAGATTTTATTTAAATAAAATATTTTAAAATAAAATTAAAAAAAAAATAAAAAATAAAATTA
>NW_007386582.1:0-2485 GCF_000475195.1 Diaphorina citri
AAGTTCCGAACCCTTCGCACCGCGCCGGAGAAATCCAGGGAGATACCATCAGCATAATTCTGTCTGTGAAGAGGTGACATGTTCAGTCCGCCTGGCAAATAGAGGTATTTCATAAATTGAGCGAAGTCCAAAGTTCCCTAAATAACTTCCGCAGAAACTATGACGTAATTCTACATTAAAAAAAAAACTTTGAAACATTGGATAGGTAACCATTATAAATATTGTAATAGGGGCAGCATCCAATTTCACCAAAAACCTATGTAGCAATGATGATAATGGGTAATAATTAGTAAGTAGTGCTCTATTAAATTTAGACTGTCAGCTCAGAACAATTATCTCATCATGCTAACAGTTTTATAGACAAAGAGCACCTCTTTATTAATTAATATACCTAGGGAATTTTGTTTACAAATGATTATCTTCCAATCTACTGAATATACGAGTTTATACTAACTTTTCTAGCAAGAAGTTCTCCGTTGATCACTGAAGAGCCTTCGGTATTGTCAAGATACTATCTAGCATTGTTGTAATTGTTAAGCATGCAAGAAGATCATAATTTAAGTCATTAACTAAAACAAAATTATACATAACTAGCTGAATTCCGTCGCTTCGCTCCGGAATCCCGCTAGTACATAATTCTTATTCTCGGGCTTCAATCGGTTAGACTTATGGTGGATTTCATCAACCTTCTTTCTAGCCTCAAACAGATCGTTAGCTTAACAGCCCTGTTATGCCAATACAATTTAAATGGAACTTAACTGGCTGTTAGCCTAACAGGAGTTCTAATGACTGAATAAATATTGGTGAAATCCAACATTATATATTCAAAGATATTACAGGATAGGCCTAGTATGTAGTATGTACCCAAGATAAGGGCAAACGAGTTAAAACAATATTGTTTCAACTTGTTCTCCATCAGCTTCTAAGCGGCGCAGCGGGTGTAATACGTGTAAGAAATCTCAGTTTCCGGCTTCGGAAGGCGATCGTTTGAAGAGTTTATCTCTTGTAGGTATTTATAAACAAATTTTGTATCTTAGAAAAGCGTAGTAGGTACCTGGAAAAACGAATACATCTCCCCATTTTGAAAATTTTGACCGAATCCAATATTGTATGTTATAGAAGCTTAACCCATCCTCTAGGGCTAATTCCCCTACACTCTCCCTACATAGTACAGAATCCCCACACTTATTGTAACAGAAAGTAAAAATCATAATATAGATATCAGAAAACATTGGCAAAGTCTCAGAGGAACTCACATTTATCAATCAGTCAAGTCGAGATCTGAGATCATCGATCATGAGACCGATCTAAATACTGGTGAACCAATCAGTATTAGATCGGTCTCTGGTGAGCCAACCGGTCACCTTCTTTGCTAATGGTCTCATCTTGAGGATGGTAATCATAGGATATAGCAATGCTTCTCGAAATTGTTGCCACTGCGGCACACTTTTCAAGAGTCCTATCCATCCCCCAAATCCCAAATCTCGCGGCACACAGTTTGAGAAGCACCGGGATATAGCATCGGACTTAGCGTGTCAGGTTCGGTCTAATGAAGAGATTCCCAACGGGGGGCGTGAACGCATGCCAGGGGGACGCGAACATATTCCAATAAAGGTTCCTGTAAGGGCCTCAATTTTGATATCTCCCTCTTTCTCGTCCCCTGTAGTCTCTAGGAATAGGTAAATGTGAAACAATGCTTGGCATTGTACCATTTCCCACATGTACCACCTGAAAATGGCGGAAGGAAAATGTGACTTAGCTCTCGTCTCTCCTGTCTACATACCCGGCTCAAAACCTTTCTTGTTGGCCCACACATTCAGAGGAACATTCTCTCCAAACTTCTTACGTCTTGATACATAATATTTCTAGCATAAAACCATTGGGTCACTGAACATACTATGCCCCAACCCGTCAAAATGAGCAATGTACTCCAGCCTCATGATGCAGGCCCAGTGTATAAGTCTTGTTATAGTATAGAGGTATAGACTAGTATAGAGGATTTAGGTATATGTAGAGGATTTAGGTACTCATTAGACGTTGTAATCCAAATGAGATGCCTGCTGACTGCCAGAAAATCACCTAAGTGTCAATTTGTCTCCTGTAAAACGTCTAAGTAAGAATTATAACACTAGTAGCCGTTTTTTTCTTCTTCTTCTTCTTCTTCTTCTTCTTCTTCTTCTTCTTTTTCTTTCTTATTCTTCTTCTTTACACACATACCTAACTAAGTGAACTCTCTTGCACACACAACCTCGTCTCTCTCTCTCTCTTAAGCAGGGTTGACACTTAGTGTGCGTCCACAAGACCATGGGCCCCGCCGAGACCATCGACCTTCGTACCAAGGCATCCCCAACCGAGCCTGGAACCTCCTGGTATTTTAGATACACTTGAAAATTTCGATGTTATAGTTATACTAGTGATGGGACTCGAGTGAGATTTTTCAACTCGATTATTTTCTACTCGATTATTTTCCAACTCGAGTTGTAAC
>NW_007386583.1:0-2485 GCF_000475195.1 Diaphorina citri
TCTACTCTCTAGACTCTAGATAATTAGATAGGAGAAAAATTCAAGATAGAAACACAGTCTAAGGTAGAAATTTGAAAAATTCTATCGAAGATGGCAACAAGTGTGGACTTTTCCCCTCCAACCTGTATTTTTTGAAATTTTCAGCACAAAGTTGATTTTCCAAGTTCCAAAAAACCTCTTATTTTTGAAAATTTTAGGTCAGAGGCGATTCAAATTTTCAAAAACCCTCCCCTATCTCAGTTCAAAAAAGACCATTTCAGACCCCAATGCACTCAACGTGTTGAATCCTTTCCATTTCAACACGTACCTAACTGACAGCCGTAATTCAGATCTTTTACCCACACCGAGGAGAAGTTTATGAGAATTACTCAATCTGAATACTAAACAGAAAGCCATTACCAAACGCATCCATGTTGTATAATAAAATATTGTTTCCATAAGTTAAGATCCATATCAGACCTTACATGCAAATGAAACCTATATGACACGGTAATATACATAATCAGAAAATTTACATTTTACATCGAGCTAATCTGAAAGGAATTAACAAATCTAGAGCACACTGAACATTTTATGGTCATCTTAAAGCGCTAAAACTTTAGCACGACACATTTCTTTACTTTAGAATAGCATGGTGAATTTTGAAATTTCAAGATGGAGCTTTAAAGAAGATGATAATATATTATTATAATTCTATGTAAAAGATCGACTACACAAATACCAATATAATGGAACTTCTACAAATTACCATGATTACCATTATACACAATTCTACTCGGGTAATGAAAGTCTGAAAAACCACAAACATGGAAATCAGCATTATTTGAGAAATGAGAAATAGTAACGAGCTGGAGAAATGGTTTAGAAATTACCATCGCAAAATTGAGTGCATTTGTACAAGCCACGCCGTGATGAGTATGTGACTCTAATACGAATGCATTCTAATTTCTAATCCATTCTAACACTTTACTCTAATATGAATGCATTCTAATCCATCCTAATGATAGTAACGAGATATGAGATACAGTGAAGACAGCGTAAAAAGTAGGTTAAAAGAACGATTCGTATTGTAATCTCCTTGAAAGAATAGCATGGTGAATTTTGAAATTTCAAGATGGAGCTTTAAAGAAGATGATAATATATTATTATAATTCTATGTAAAAGATCGCTTACATTATTGTGTGTCTAACCTTTTAATACGGGATCAATCTATCCATGTGAGTACATGTAGTATCTGGGGGTCATGTAAGGTTTTACTCAATTAGAGAAGAATTTTCTACTTCATACTCGGATTCTCGGATTTGATATGAAACACTACAAAAAAGTTTGCAAAAATCCCCTCTATAAAAGGATCAACTTGAAAATTTTCTCTCATATTCAATAATCTCACACCTCTTCTACAAAAAAATTTACTCAAAAAAAAAAGACAAAAAAGTAGGGTTAAATCGAAGTTTGATGAAAACACAATGACATGGATTTCAGATTTGAAAAGGAAATAAGGGAGAAAAATCCATTCAAATTTACAAAGCGAGATGGAGGGGTTGTCAGTGAAAAACTTGCATTTTCCGTGCCAGAACTTTCTGAACTTTGATTTCGAAGCTTGTTGGATTGTGTCTTGTAGGTTTGGGGGTCATTTTATCAAGTCAGATTGTTATTTCACATCTGTCCCTTTGCATTTTTTCGCTATATGTATTTAGTGTTCTAATGACACGACAGGCCATATTCTTGCGAAAGTTTGGTGTCATTCATTGACGAAGGTCTCTTTAATTTACACACACTCACTCTTCTTTTTCCTTTTCGTCCTCTTTTTCTTCTTCCTCCATCTCTTTTTTGCACTTCCTCTTCCCTTTTTTTTCTTCTCCTCTTCCACCATCTTCCTCTTTGTACACTCTACCTCCCTTTTTCAATATCTCTCTCCCCCAAATCCCTTTCTTCAGGTCTTCACAAAAAAGTTCCTCCCTTTTTTCTTCTCCTCTTCCAACATCTTCCTCTTTGTACACTCTACCTCCCTTTTTCAATATCTCTCTCCCCCAAATCCCTTTCTTCAGGTCTTCACAAAAAAAGTTCCTCCAGCCATTACTTAAACTTAATGCCCACACAACGTTGAAAGGCTACCAGCTACCACCAACACTTATTTTTGAGGAGTGCGAAGAACACTTTCCCCCCCTTCAATAGGCAGAGAACCAGTGTAGAAGAGGAAGAAGGAAAGGAGGGAGAGAAAGACAAATAGAAAACAGAAAGTAAGGCAGGGAGAGTGGGGAAAAAAAGGGAAGAGAAGAAATACAGATGGGAAAAGAGAGGAAGTAAAGCAGAGAGAGTAGGAAAAAGGGTATGAGAAGAGATATAGATGGAGAAAGAGATACAAATGAAGGAGGAGAAGGCGAGAAAGTTTTGTAAAAGTGTATAGAAAAAAATTCACACTGAAATTAAAAGAAAAAACTTGGTAGAGGTTTGTTGGATACTGTCGAAGGCAATTTCGGTGGTG
>NW_007386584.1:0-2485 GCF_000475195.1 Diaphorina citri
TGGCCGAATGGAGGGTAAAGCCCCTGTCACTAAAAACCTTCAGTTAATATACCTACACATTTGTAGGTACAGTCATACAGTGACTTTAAACTCCTTAAAAATAAAATCAACCAAGCTGATAAGTGATAAGAATGTTCACTGCAACATTAGTTGAAATTAGCTTTGACCATGTTTGTTTTAAGGTGCCCTAAGGTAGCCTTATTATTATGGTCATTGACTGTGGGTATTATATAGAGAATAGTAATTAATCTCCAAGTGTTTTATCCTAGATAATAAATCTCTGGATAGTGGATAATAAACAGTTTTTCCAGCAATTATTATGATTTTAATGTAAGATCTAGTAAGCTGTGGGATAATAGAAATTATCCTTATCTAAAACAAAATTCCATTTGCATAATTATTGAGAGTTCAATAAAACGGTATTTTCTAAACTCCAATTTTAAGATATAGGTAGGTTATTATAGGATACAGATTCTGAATTTCAAGTTTTCTAACATTACATCAAAACATTAGAACTTTTCTCTTTGAACAACGCTGCTTAACTTCGTTGGTCCGCTGTACTCAGCTCAGCTATGGATCTGTGAAATCTTGTGAGCGCCTGGTATCTCACTCGAAGATACTTAACTATGCAATGTGCTCAACACACAAATCCTAAGTTTTCTTTCGAATGATGTTTGGATCCCCTGTTAAACTTGATTGCCTCTAAAATATTAATTGAAGAAGTGACTAGTTCAGATCAGTACATACATACCTAAGCTCAATTTCTTCCACTTCTAAAACGGTCTCTTCTTCTAAAGCTAAATCCTTCATTATGGCAGATAAGATATTACATATTACAGTGGTTCTCAAACTGTGCTCCGCGGAGCACTGGTGCTCCGCAAAGAGCTTCCAGGTACTCCGCATAGTCTTATTTTTCTTACCGCATTAAAAAAAAAAAAATCGCACGAATATGTTTAGTCAAATGGGAAGTATTGGAACATTAAAATGTTGTTTTAACGCATTTGATCCAACAAACAAGACATTAGTAAACAAAACAAACAAGAGATTTGTAAACAAAAGCATTTTCCCCCCGCTTTACTGGAAGAAAAAAAAAACATTGAACAAAAACCTTAAGAGGGTAGAAGACAGCTCAATAGAAGGGTTGCGAGTTCAATTCTCTTTCTCAGAGAGTTGACTCTAATCTGTCTACTCTCATTTGACTCTCTCTTTACTCCCTGTCTATTGTTTTTCGCCTTTCCATATTTAGACGCTCTTCACCAGTCTTCACTCATTAGAATACTGACTTAACTATGACGTAGACGTAGCTTGAAGACTTCAGAGGGAGGGAGAGAGAGAGGGGAGGAGGGATGAGGGGGAGAGAGAAAGAGAGCAAGGGAAGGGGAGAGAAAAAGAGGGAGAAAGGGGAAAAATAGAAGAAAAAAGGAACAAGAGGAGAGTGAGTGAGAGAAAGAGAGAGAGAGGGGGGAAGAGAGAGAAAGGTACCTCACAAATGTCAAGACCTTTGACATAGTCATACTGCATGACTTTGATCTCTCCCCCTCTCTCTCTCTTCTCTCTCTCTCTCTCTCTCCCTTCCCCTCTTCCTCCCCCCCCCTCTCTTCATACCCCTATAATCCGTTCTTTTCCAACTACCCTTCTAACATGAAAGGAAAAGTTAACCAAGTTGCATTGATGCTTGAAAAATAGGAACTTGGAAAAGCGGAAACTCCTTCAAAGTTTTTCATCATAATGAACTCGAAGGAAAAGTTGTTGCCTTATGCAATCCTTACATAAGTATAGGACCTCATGTTAAAGTGTTCACCTCTGAGTACACTGGGAGAACGTTGGGGTATAGTGCTCGAGTATGCTTAGTCTTCTGGACTAAATCTCCTGGAAATTCCAAGACATGGGACTCAGGTATATGGTAACTCTTACCATACATCTGCAGTTAGACTATGGAATAATCTTCATAGGGATATAAGGGTCTCACAAAGTCCAGGGGCATTCAAGACCTCCCTGGTGAAATATCTTAAAGGCTCAAAGTGAAATTAGTGTTTGGACGGAAGAGCACCTCCAAGAGAACCCTACCACAAAAAAAAAAAAAAAAAAAAAAAAAAAAAAAAAAAAAAAACAACAACAACAACAACAACAACAAACCAACCAACCAACCAAACTATATTTATATTTCTTATCATAAGTACTTATCAACTCATCCTATTTCTCCCTCAAGTCTCTATCTAAGTATTCGTCGTGGAGTCACTCCTTGGTAATTCAAACCCCCCAACGTTAATTCAACACAGACGACCCCTAATAATATTTCCCCCATCCCACTCTCCAATCCGTAATCTATAATTATTCTTGCAAGAAGGATAAAGCAAACCCTTCCCCCTGCGGTAGATGGAGCTTCCCCTACCTTCTTTATATTCTGTATCCAATGTTGTAGCCCAGTCAAATTAAACAATAAAATGTCGATCGATAGAAATTATTTAGAACGTGAAAATTGGCT
>NW_007386585.1:0-2485 GCF_000475195.1 Diaphorina citri
ATTTTTCACTAGACAATGAGAGAATTGTTAGATCGTTTCATCTATCATAGGTTCAAAAGGAATTTGTATGGAGACACATTGAAAACACACATTTGCTACAATTTGTTTTGTGTCCTGAAAAGTTTCAACAGTTTACAACTTTACAGTGTTCCGTTTGACATCAATACCCATTTTTCACTAGACAATGAGAGAATTGTTAGATCGTTTCATCTCTCATAGGTTCAAAAGGAATTTGTATGGAGTCACACTGAAAACACACATTTGCTACAATTTGTTTTGTGTCCTGAAAAGTTCTAACAATTTACAACTTTACAGTGTTCCGTTTGACATCAATACCCATTTTTCACTAGACAATGAGAGAACTGTTAGATCGTTTCATCTCTCATAGGTTCAAAAGGAATTTGTATGGAGTCACACTGGAAACACACATTTGCTACAATTTGTTTTGTGTCCTGAAAAGTTTCAACAGTTTACAACTTTACAGGGTTCCGTTTGACATCAATACCCATTTTTCACTAGACAATGAGAGAATTGTTAGATCGTTTCATCTATCATAGGTTCAAAAGGAATTTGTATGGAGACACACTGGAAACACACATTTGCTACAATTTGTTTTGTGTCCTGAAAAGTTCTAACAATTTAGAGTTGTCTTTCCGTGTCTTTGATATCAATACCCATTTCTCACTAGACAGTGAAAGACTTGTTGGATCGCTTCATTTGCATACTACGCTCAAATGCAAAAATTTGGAGGCAGATTGACTTTGGAACTCTTTCAATATCAACCATGTTGCCATGAACAAAAGAGCCCACTAGAAAACCAAGGACAGTAGCTTAAAGACAAAAAGATGAGCTTTTACGAGGTAACAGAGGTGTAATAGTCCTACACACGGAATTCCGCAGACAGGAATTTCGTTAGAAAAGTCTCCCATAACATCAATGTAATGTAGTAGACCACAAAAATACTTGGATTTATTTTCACCACGTGCAGGAAAGTCTGTCAGAGTAAAGGAATGGAAATTCAAACTGCCCCGAAATTTTCGCTTGTGAGTGTAAGTGTGTGGCCCTATTTCGAGCAAATCATCAATCACACCATTCTTTGCAAACGCCATTAATCTATCGACACGATGTGAGAAGTTCAGAAGTTTCTGGCTTCAATAGCTTATTCCTTCAATAGTCTACTGCCTTGCCTCCATGAGAGGAATTCTTCCATCGCCTATTGGTTTTATTTGCAATTGGAATTATTTCAATAGAGTCATGGAAGTTGGGAAGGAACTTATCACTTATTTGTTCAATAGGAATTAATAGTGAGACACACACACATGTTACAGTTTGTTTTATATTTGCCATTCTGCCCCGAGATATCAGCAAAAAAGAGAGGAGAGTTTGGTCAAGTTTGGTGTGACTTTAGTGTTGACCTCGGCTCTCATGGGTTAAAAACCCCCAGCAAGGAGGCAGGTATTTGATTCAATTTTCTTTCTCCTTCACAGGTGCGGTCCGGAGCGTACGTCGGGGACATGGAGGGCTCCCTCATGGAGCGGTATGTCCGATCTCAGGGCGGCCCTAGCGGCGCCTATCACACGAAGAGCGTCATTTCGGCGTCCGGCCTAACCGTAGATCTGCCGTCCCCGGACAGCGGCATTGGCGCCGATACTATCACCCCGCGGGATCCCACTGCCATTCATCAGGTAAGACTTTTTAAATAAAATTACTTTATTTTCCAAACGGGATACTCTGTCAAGTACCATCATAGCGTCTGCCTTGTAAGCGCTAGGCCGCGGGTTCGATTCCCGCCCGGGGCGTATTTTATCCTGATGGGATAATGTTCGTTCTCGGAACGCAAGCTTTAAGTTTGAGTTGAGACACTTGTCTTTGTGAGTATGTGCGTAGGCAACACTTGATCATTTGCATATGCTGATATACTTTTACCTTTGTAGGTAAACTTTGCCTATGCTATGTATAGGAATGCCTGTGTACTATGTCTTTATTCATGCTTTTACATACCTATATTGTGGACAGTGTTTTTTTTCATACTTTTGATTACCTATACCTTATACCTCTTTATTCATGCTTTTACATACCTATATTGTGGACAGTGTTTTTTTTTCATACTTTTGATTATACCTCTTTATACCTCTTAATACTAAAAACCTTAGCGGATATAAGACAGTAAACCTCTATCACACAAAGAAGCCGAGAATACCGGCCTGAAGACCGAGTTGCAAAAGAATGTGGTCAAAGCGAAGTATTTCGTCCCAATGCGTAAGAATCAAGCTACCTATATCAAACCAGAAGCCAAATAACTAAAAGTAAATAAAAAAAATCAAGCGATATCAAAAGAGAAGCCAAATACAATCAAGACATAAAACAAGCAATTCACAATCGAACAATAAATACTTCAGGAAACGCCAGAGGGAAAACACATCAGGTTCAATAGAACTGCGGGCCCATAGAAGTAATAAGGAATTTGCTACAATTTGTTTTTTTT
>NW_007386586.1:0-1163 GCF_000475195.1 Diaphorina citri
ATTTCTCACTATGTGAGTGAACTAAGCGAATAAATTCTTGAAAAAGATGTTTTATTTTTATTTTATTTTCTTTTTAATACAATAATAAGTCTTTTTAGTTTTAATATTTGGTTTATCTCTAAATATGTGTAGCGAAAATCACATGTTCTCCAACAAAAGATTTACTTACTACTTACGTACCTACGTACACTGAAAATTTACCGCAAAAACAAACCCAGTTCTTCGTGGAGGTGAATTCTCTTACCTGAAACACAAAAACGAGGGGAAACAGTTAGAAATCAGAAATTTAATCCAATTATTGGTACCTTTGTATCAATTTATAAAAAAGTAATCTTCAAAATTAAAAAAGAAAAATAAATAAATGTTCGCATGAGTAAAAAAGAAAAATAAAAACGATGAGCTAGCTTTCTATCTACTTTCTGCATACACGATACCAACGTTTTTTGCATTAAAATTACATTTCGTTAAAATTTCATGAGAATTTCATTTCGTTAAAAATTTTAATTTTTGGTCTGGACGCAAAAAGGGGAGGGAAAAGGGACAGGATTTTCTGTTGGGAAAATTCAGCCAAAGGAGAGAAGGTAAAGAGGCTCGCTTTTAAGAGAGAGTAAACAATATTCAGACTGGGGCACAAATTAAATGTAAACACTGTGAAACACAAGTAGACTTAATAGACGAAGCTTTTGAAGTATTTTGAACCTTTCGAAAAGGCATAGGCAGCCTTGCATAAACGTACGAAACTTTACAACTGAAGGGTTGTTCGGCAAGAAGGGCCTAACCCTACACTTGGGCCATTTTCTGGGTAAAACGGCTTTTGTAAAGTAGATTGTTTAGACGTCCAATTTCAGAAATTTCAAGACGAAAAAAGTATGTAGGTATTTAAAATGTGTCCAAAATATAAAAAATGGAATGTTCACATTTGCTCAACTCTTTACCTAAGGATGGATATCACATATTAGTAGGTATTTCACCTACATGCAGGTTTTTCATGAAAAGACAAAATAGGACTTGAGAAAGCAAATACCTACATATCTTATTATTAAGCTAATGTCATTTCAAATATCTCACAAGTTACCCCATTTGAAATATCTCACAAGTCGAGAATTTCAAATAGGTACATATCTCACAAGTCAATCATTTCAAATTTCAAAACTCATTTAGAT
>NW_007386586.1:1861-2484 GCF_000475195.1 Diaphorina citri
TTTTGGGGGGGGGGGGGGTCGGACACGGTCGTCCTATGTTTTTAATGAGCCCGATCCACTTACTAAAAGTAAGTAAGTAAATAATAATACATATTATAAGATCGAAATGCTGAAAAAATCTAAAAATGAATTATATATATAAAAAAACGGTTAAATTTAGAGCTTTATCATCATTACCATTTTCATAGGTTTGGTTTTTCAGGCGACTACGCTCTACTTAAAGTCGATGAGACAAGCCTATCACCACCCCATGCAAGTCGTAAGTTCAGTAGAACCTCACTTTACAAGCGGGAGCACATGGCAACAACAGACGCAGTACCCGACCCGACACATGAGAGACATGTTTGCCTCAACTAACAACACGTCAACTAATAACACAGAACATATCAACTAATAACATATCAACGACAATCCACTACACCATATTAAAGTCATCTACACAATACTCAAGCTAATAGGTACTCTAGTATTTCGAGTACTATTGAACCACATCACTCAGTTTAGGACGTCTGTACACGGGTACTCGTTTGGTAGATGAATTTTTCTCCGACAACCGGGCATATTGGAAAAGATCACCAGAACTGACGAAGGAGCATGACCTGAACGGATAGTGAGACTAGTGG
>NW_007386587.1:0-2483 GCF_000475195.1 Diaphorina citri
AACTTAACCCAACCCAACCTAACTTAACCCAACCCAACCCAACCTAACCTAACCTAACCCAACCCAACCCAACCTAACCTAACGTAACCCAACCCAACCCAACCCAACCTAATCTAACCTAACCTGAATTAACCTAACCTAACCTATTGGAAGTGGAGGTGAAAGTGGAGATGGAGGTAAAAGTGAAGGCAAAAGTGGAGGTGGAAGTGAAAGTGGAGACGAAAATGGAGGTGGAGGTGAAAGTGGAGGTGAACATGGAGGTGGAGGCGAAAGTGGAGGTGGAAGTGGAGAAGAAAATGGAGGTGGAGGTGAAAGTGGAGATGAAAGTGGAGGTGGAGGTGAAAAAGTAGGAGGAGGCAAAAGTGGAGGTGGACATGAAAGTGGAGGTGGAGGCGAATATGGAGGTTGAGGTGAAAATGGACAGGGAGGGCGAAAATGGAGGTGGAGGCAAAATTTAAGGTGGAGACGAAAGTGAAAATGGAGGTGGAGGTGAAAGTGAAAATGGAGATGGAGGCGAAAGCGGAAGTGGAGGTGAAAGTGGAAATGAAAGTCTCCAATGCATTCTACTTTGAGTGCACTCGTTTCTGTAACCTGATTTCCAGAAATGAGTAAGTCGGACAGTGGCACAAAGCCTCCCTCATCTGCTTCCTCTCATTCATCCCAAGCACAATGCTCCACCATGTGCCAGTACAACGTGCACATTAGAAAAACATTGGAGTTCAATGTGAGAGGCCCAGCCTGTGTGTATATCAGCGAGGATGATCAGATCATGGTACCAGGTAAGCTAATCCTAATAGAAAACAAGAGTAACGACATGGTACCAGGTAAGCTATTTATTTCCTGGTAGGAAACAAGAGTTCGTTGTACTGTAGAATTCAAGAGAATGGCCCCTACGAGGTTCCCGAATATCCGAAAGGGCCCAAAAACTAATGTGATGTATGAAACATTTTCGCCGAAGTTCATCAAAGTCGGACGAACGGGACGAACCGTGAGAGGTTATCGGGGAACAAAAAGCTTATAAAAACTAAATGCTCATTCGTTGAGATCAAACTTGGACTCTTCTTGTTAATTTTGGTTAATTATGTTCTAACATTATTGCGAGCAGCAACAAACATCAAACCATTTGAACCATCTTGGTTCTCTCAATACGAATTGATTAAGTCAATATGTACGAAAATTCGAGCTCTCCACGACACACTGTACAAATCTTTAAAACTCATGTCTCCTACATAATCTCCCAAACCCAAGTCTACTTCCCAAAGCAACAGACCTCATGTCATTCACCTCACTACACTTAAAATTTAAAGCACTTTAAAATTAAACGAGCAATGTATTTAATGTTCAATTAAAAAAGGTTCTGGAACATTTTGGAGTGTCCCAAAAGTTACGTCCGTCGCTTCTCGCAATGTTTATCGGTTTAACTTCGTTTCGGTCACGGAGTTTTGTTTTAATGACACCTTCCTGTTCTTCCGACATTTCAGATTCTTTGTTCTTTTTCTAGTTACATTTCAGATGTTTTGTTCTCCTCTTCCTTTGGACACATTTTTCTGTAGTTTTCTTCGGGCCAGCTACTGAGCTTAACGCCCTTTTTCCAATTCAAACATTGCTCTTGGAATTGTGGGATACCTATATTAGCATAGTGCCCAAACATATTACCTTCTTGAAAATGGAAACGAAATTGCAGTTTCCTCTAGGGAGTAGACATCAATCGTGAAACAGTTGTTAAGACTCCTGCGGGGCACAAAACTTTATGGTGCAACTTGCACCGTGCAAGGTACAATAAAACCGAATGCAATACGTAGCATTATTTCTTCAGATCACGTAAACTACTCATCCCGAACGATTTAAAATCAAGTTCAAAGATTCCAATCTCAGTCTTGAATTCGTTTTGTTCTCAGGTTTATCGATCCTGGAAATAACTTTCCCAGAAGCGTCCGAAGTGGGGGAGATCACCGTGAGAAACTACTACACTGCATGGATGAGTGTGTATGTCAAATATGTCAACGTGCACACCCATGTGGACTATGGAACAGGTGAGGGATGTATCTATTTGCTCAGCAAGTAGGTATCCAGCAGATGAGGCATTACTTGGAAAAAAAAGAAGAAATAAATACATTTGAGAATTTATTCACTGAATTCTTCGTCTTTATGTGCCATGTCCATTACTGGACGTTGGCGATCAAATTCACTGAAGTAGGAGGAAATATTGATGGGTGTGATGAGGCCTGGAATATTGATATATGACTAGTGACTGTTTCAGATAATGGAGGTGGAGGTGAAAATGGAAGTGGAGGTGAAAGTGGAGATGGAGGTAAAAGTGAAGGCAAAAGTGAAGGTGGAAGTGAAAGTGGAGACGAAAATGGAGGTGGAGGTGAAAGTGGAGGTGAAAATGGAGGTGGAGGTGGAAGTGGAGAAGAAAATGGAGGTGGAGGTGAAAGTGGAGATGAAAGTGGAGGTGGAGGTGAAAAAGTAGGAGGAGGCAA
>NW_007386588.1:0-2482 GCF_000475195.1 Diaphorina citri
TTAAACATAATAAATTCAACCATACAGACTTTATGTCTGCAGATTGGCAGAATAAAGAATTAGGAGCGGGAGGGTGAGGAATTGGGAGATTGAAGAGGAGAAAGAGATTAATTGGGAGGGGGACAATTGGGGAGAGGGGAAGAGAGAAATATTACGAGAGGGGGAAATAGATTGGGAAGGAGGGGGTAATTTTGGAAACAAAGTAGCACATATTAACATTAGTCAGTTAATTCTAAACACAAGGAAGTTGAAAAATAAAGTACACATAGGTTAAATATGTAATCATGCAGGTATACATGGTACATTTTGGTACATTATATTCAGTATACACATACAGTACATAAGGCAGTCGAAACACTTCTTGTCAGTAGTGTCAGTACACTCAATTTGTCTTTGTCAGCCCAGTTAGCTTGGAAGGGAGCGCACCTGCCTTGTGAACGCTAGGTCCCTGCTTCGATTCCCGCCCGGGGCGAACTTTGTCCTAAACAGATAAGGTTCGTTCTCGGAACGGCTGGCTTTCTCCTATCCTGTCCTCCTTCTCTTTAATTGCGGGACGATAAGACCTCCCAACGGAGTTTAAGGTGGCAGAAAGCCTGACATGTCTTCAGCAGATAGAAATTTTGTAATTAGTATCTAGGGACCTCAAAACGTGTTTTTTGGCACAATAAAAAGGGCTGATTCTCACATGCCAGATTGAAAAAACCCCGGGGCGAACTTTGTCCTAAACAGATAAGGTTCGTTCTCGGAACGGCTGGGTTTCTCCTATCCTGTCCTCCTTCTCTTTGATTGCGGAACGATAAGACCTCCCAACGCAGTTTAAGGTGGCAGAAAGCCTAACATGTCTTCAGCAGATGGAAATTTTGTAATTAGTATCTAGGGACCTCAAAACGTGTTTTTTGGCACAATAAAAAGGGCTGATTCTCACATGCCAGATTGAAAAAAGAAAATTTGCTGTGTTAAACATTTCTGCCGAATTTCATCAAAATTGGATAAACTGTTCGTGAGATATGGGGAAACAAACAAACTTAGGAAGATGGGGAAAATTGTCTTTTTACAAGAGAAGTTGTGTATGTACAATTGTACATGTCTCTCTCTCTCTTAACAAATGCCAATTTCAATCTCTCTCATTTATTAAACCACAACACTTGGCTAGAGACGGAGTGCACTTAAGTAAAAGAGCAAAAATATGGCTGGCAACAAAACTAATGAGCATGATTACCGCAGAAAAATACACACCTAATGAAACGAATAAAAATAAAAAACAATTATACCACACTACGTACACAGACGACGAAAAAAATAGCTATTTGAGAAAAAGTGGTATTTGGAAAAATGGAAAACTCTTTTCATACATACCATATCATACCGAACGATCACAGGCATGCAACAATCATAGTCAACAAGGGACATGGACGGTATTTCACAAGAACCTATACATACATAAATATTTGGAATTTCGGACTGGAGGCTAGAGTCCAATATAGTGTGTTGCATCGAGTGGCCTTTAGAGCACGAGTTGTGTGAGGGAGGCCCATCTGAGCCTCTCTCTGGATGAGGACATTATTGCGATGAAGTCTATTGGCATGCTTCAATGTTTGACAGAACATGAAAGGCATGCGTGTATGTTTGTAGGTATGTTTGTTTGGCATGTGCCCAGATGCTTATCGCCAAGTGATAACAGAGAGAGAGAGAGAGAGAGAGAGAGAGAGAGAGAGAGAGAACGGAGAGAGATGAGAGATCGCTGATTAATTTTGATGAGTGTATCGAAAGAGGGCGGAAGGGGAGTGAGAGAGAGGGAGAGAGAGAGGCTGAGTTCGATGATCCCTAATGTAATGAGTAGAAAGAGAGGGAGAAATTAAAAAGAAGAGAGAGAGATGAAAAAATTAGGAGAGAAAGAGAGAACCAGAGGAAAATTTAAGACTAATTTCCAAGATGGCTAGAGAAATTCAAAGAGAGAGAGAGAGAAAGGTAGAGGAAAATCTGAGATAAATTTCCAAGAAGGACAGAAGTAAGATGGCCAACAAAGCAAAGTAATACTTTGTTGGAGTGTGTATAACACTACTTGTTGTTTGGTGGATGTAACAATTTTACTGTTCTCATGGCAAATCCGTAGTTTTGTATTAACCGATGAAAATTTATTCTTCAAATATGAAACCTATTCCTATGTATGTTCAAATGTATTGATGTAGGTACACTTAATGTCTGAATTAGGTCAATCAAATTTAAAAGTCCTAATGTATTTCATCAATCAGTAGGTAATTATAATGAATGACAATAATAACTTCTAATAAGTAACTTCTAATAAGTTAATAACATTCATAGTAAAACACTAAGTACACTGCTTACAATCTTGCTTACACTCGCTTTATTTTCATACCTACAGACTTTGTGGCCATATTGTGTAGGGGGGGATGCTGATTTGAATTTATTTTTAATCGATAAATTGGCACAGGTCGTGGGAACTCTACGCATTTAGAAACAG
>NW_007386589.1:0-2481 GCF_000475195.1 Diaphorina citri
TAAAAAAGTCCGTGATGGAAATATTTATATTTTATATTCCAAGTTGCGGAGAAATTCTGAGAAAGTGCTGGTGCTAAAATGTGAGTTGATCAGATGTCACACGAGATAAGAAATGGTTTGTGACTTATCGGGATAAACGTTGGATTTAACTCTTATGGTGATAGTCTTGAATTCTTCAATATGTTGGGCGAATTTTCAGTACCGCGTTTTTGGTCTGTCAAAGAGACAGGATACTATAAGGACCATATTTACATGATTACGAGTATACTCGTATTATGCTTCTATATTGATTGAGCTTGAGATTGCTGTTTTTGTTTGTACCTATGTAGGTTTGGGTCAAATCTTCTGACTAAATGTTTTGTTTGTACGTCTAGGTCAAAACTAACTTTTGAAAATGTTGAGTCAATTTTATTGGGCCGCTTGACTTAAATCTGATATTGGGCTTTTTATTGACAGCCAAGCCGACACATAAATATGTACGTACGTATGTACCTACCCTAAGTAAGGGTATGTGTCATACTTATGTTACGCCGTGCGACTCGGTTAGGCTGGATAATGACTTCTCTTAGATATGAACGCTTACGAGTTCAAAACGGTAAACCCCCTTCTTCAAAGTGTCTAGAATTACCACTTAACAACTCAACATTAACCTCAACATAAACATTAACAGCTTTGATGTGTGACGGTGTAGAGATTGGAGGGTATTATGCCACCCTCTGTTCCCCAATCCCCTAACGAAATGAACTTGATATGGGATCAAAGAAACGTTCTGTGTCTTTGAGATAAGAATAATAGGAGGAATAAAAAAGTCCGTGATGGAAATATTTATATTTTATATTCCAAGTTGCGGAGAAATTCTGAGAAAGTGCTGGTGCTGTGAGTTGATCAGATGTCACACGAGATAAGAAATGGTTTGTGACTTATCGGGATAAACGTTGGATTTAACTCTTATGGTGATAATGCTGATAGAGGGTGACATTTTTTTAGTTATCAGTACCTAGTATGTCCTTACATTCCTTAATGCATTTTTTTCAAGGATCGACAACGTGGAATGCATTTAAAAAGAACTGTGACAAAACGTTCGAGACAGAAAAAGGGTTTAACCAAGCAACGACCCAAATATTTCGGGTAGGCGCCAAAAAAGTCCGAAGCCGACAGGCACCTCAAGAAGAAGTTTAGGCTCTGGTTTGGCTATCAACTCATTTAGTCCACGGAAAATGTGTGGACTCAATCAATCTGTCGCTGTGACAACTCCTTGAATCGATCTTTTTGAATCGTTCATATTATTGAGTTAACACGTCGGACATATTTCGTGATTTATTGATCAACAATATTCGGTGTCGACATATCAATAAAAGTCATACTGTGATAATGATAACTTACATGAGTCTCCTTAGCGATAACGTAATCAGATGATCTAATTATAAATCTACGCAGTGAGTGACTAACTTCAGTATTGTGAGATTTGTGAGTGATGGACACGGGTCAAAATCGTTGTTATAAAAAGATGAGTTTTATGACACTGCTGGGCCGGACGGACCTGCGAAGTTTTGACGTTCGTGCGCCTAGAAGTTTAATAACATTTTTATGAGGCCATTGAATATTGAATCCCTATTCACCTACCTTGAGCGCAGGGATGCTTTCAAATAAATTCAGAACCAGGGGAAATGTCTGGGATATTTTCTTCCGATATTAGCAAGTAAAATTTTCTTTTGACATCAATAATTTTTTCCAAGGTAAAGACATAAAATTGAGCATGGATGTAAAGAAAAGGGCTAACCAGCCAGCCTAGTTAGATCGGTGGGTGAAGCGTCTGTCTTGTAAGCGCTTGACCACAGGTGCGATTCCCACCCGGGGTGGATTTTATCCTTAAGGGATAAGGTTCGTTCTCGGAACGGCTGGCTTTCTCCTATCCTGTATTCCTTCTCTCTTCAATGTCGGGACGATAAGACACTAGCAGTTACAGTTCCCTCTATCAAACCTCTTTTTTTATTAAAAAAAAAGTGAATCAATTTTACGTGAGAAAATAAATGAACCTTATCTGAATGACATTCTGCTAACTCTACAAAGAAGAAAGTAAAATTGGACACACAAAAGAGAATGTGCAAAATTTCGCGATTTTTTTTTTTACCTCTCTTGTTCTCGTTATTAATCCGAAAGTTGCCGGTGTAATTCGTGAAAGGTAATAGGTATCTACTTATCTATTGAATTATGGTTCCTAAGAACCATTTGGTACCCAAGTAGGTACCTAGATTTGGTGTTATTTTGTGAGTACATTCGTTTCCTACGTGTCAAACTTAAATTTATGTGATTGGTCACTGAATAGGTATTACGTTGCATTGCAAATCTTGCTATAAAATGGCATTGTTTTTTACCACATTGTGATATCGGTATGTTAGTCACATGCATGCCACGATATGACCTTTAAGGTAGGTACATGCGTTAGGTAATGTGCTTGTAGATAGGTAACAAGGTACCTAA
>NW_007386590.1:0-324 GCF_000475195.1 Diaphorina citri
GGTAAAAGAACACTCAAATAAGCATCATTCAATAGGATAAGGAAAGTCGTGTGATGTTCACACCAGATTTTTGTACTTAAGTTACATTAGGTAGAGATATGTTACGGGATAAGCCCAGAGGGCGGGTGAACCTAGAATTTCCTAGTAGATCCTAGAATTTAGAAGGGAGTAAGGGAGAATATGCCAGCTTAGTTAGCTTAGTTGGTAGTGCGTCTGCCTTGTAAGCGCTAGGCCGCGGGTTCGATTCCCGCCCGGGGCGGATTTTATCCTGATGGGATAATGTTCGTTCTCAGAACGGCTGGCTTTCTCCTATCCTGTCTTCCT
>NW_007386590.1:1436-2481 GCF_000475195.1 Diaphorina citri
TATAAATTCTTGTTGTTATCTCTTATCTTTGATAACAGTGTTGATAAGAAGTGTGTAGAAGTTGAGTATTGTTTGTATTGGCCGAATACCAAGGTCCACAATTGAGGACCTAAAAAAGGATGAAAATTTGGGTACAAGCAATAGTAATTTTTTCCCCTACCTTATCAAATAGTACTTAAAAACACTTGAAAATCCATATTTCACTTACTTTTACATTGGGCACCTTGAAATAACACAGATATGAGAAAAAAACTTACTTGAAATCCTGGGAGCACGACTCTCAAGCAAACATTTGCTCCAAAAATTGAAATGTGATTAAAAATTGAAAAAGAAAATAAACAAACGCATGCGCCGAAAAATACTCTAGTGATAGAAATTCGAACCTTCAAAAAAGTTGCTGTAAATTTAGGGCTAGCTTCACTCATTTGAAAACAAGTTATATGTCCACAATTGTGGACAAGTCTTTAAAATTTAGCAACCTTTGGCTAATGTAATAAAGCTATAATAAGTAATCAGTAGGTAATTATTGTTATGGTGATATTGGTGATGTCAAACATTATTACACCATAAATACTAATTAATTACCCACTAGTGCCGCAAAAATTAGGAATATACCTAAATAAAGTAGGTAATTAATTAAAAATAATAATAAAAAATGTACACATTAATTCCGATTTTACGTGTAAATAAATAAATAAATAAATAAATAAAAATTCCGATTTTGATAAAATTTGGCTGGATAAACCATAAATATTATTTAGTATCCAACATACCTATGTAGGTATGTACATAGTGGTTATTACATCCATTTCAATTCCTATTAACAGCTGGTATTAGCTGGTACTATTAGTACCTACCTACATAGATATGCGTTGGTATTATGCTATGCGTCAAAACACAATCACTTCTCTATGGACCAAATCGCCTTGGATCGAATTCAATCATAGATCACACCAATAATCACTGTGACATAATCACAAAATAATCAACTATTGGTATACCTATCTGAGATTCAATCAGTAGACGTTTTTTGACAATAGGAAAA
>NW_007386591.1:0-2480 GCF_000475195.1 Diaphorina citri
TTTTTTTTTTTTTTTTTTTTTTTTTTTTTTTAAGAATTCGTCCACAGTAATACCTAATAGATAAGTAGTAGTTTTTCCTCCGCTCTACCTTCTCATTTTCCTCTGCCAGCTTAGTCAGCTTGGTTGGAAGAGCGTCTACCTTGTAAGCGTCAGGTCGCGGGTTCGATTCCCGCCCGGGATGGATTTCATCGTGAAGGGATAAGGTTCGTTCTCGGAACGGCCTTCTCTTATATCCTGTCTTCCTTTTCTCTTCGCTTTGGGAACGATAAGACATCACAGTTCCCTCTATCAAACATAAACAAATCCATTTACTTACCTATAGAAAGTGGCGTAGCGTGGTCTAAATTCAAGTGTAGGGCGTGTAGCGCTCATGCACAGGTCTACCAAGTCTCATCAAAGTACATGCCATTAATAATGATGAGCACTAGAGTGAACTTTTGAGTTGTATGGCCGCCATACATACACGCTACGCCACTGACTATAGATCTAACTTCCTTTCGGTAAGTAGGTACCTCTAATCTCCTAATCCGTCTATCTATTGATCGGTTAGCTAAAGCTAGAACTCTACTTAACCATCATAAGTACCTATCTATCTTTACCTACCTTGGTGTTTGCTCCGACTTCATTCTTTCCATCGGATTGGCTTTTTTTATTCAATTACAATTACCTTTTTTTACACCATAAACGTATTAAAATATTTACTTGGTATAAATTTTACGATTAGGTATTATAAGGTAGCCTGGCTTGCCGCTTCCACTTCCAGTGACGGAGTTTGGTTTTGGAATGAGGACTATGCAATCATTCTAATTTCTAATAGAAAATGTTAAACAGATCAACAGCAGCTTAGTTAGCTTGTATGGTAGCGCGTCCGCCTTGTAAGTGTTGATCGCTGGTTCGATTCCCGCTCCGTGCGAACTTTATCCTATACAGGTTCGTTCTCGGAACGGATGGTTTTCTCCTACCTTTCTTTTCTCTTCGATTTCGGCACGATAGGACCTCCGTTGTTACAGTTAAAGCTTGGAATTCACTTGTTTTTTAAATTAATTTATGTATTTATTATTTTTATTACTATTACACTAGGTTCACACTGCACAGTAAAAAAAACTGCGACGTTTTTTTACTGTTGGACAGTAAAAAACTGTTCCGTTGAGTTCACACTAGACAGTAAAAAAAACGTCCCGTTCAGTTGATTAGCACTTGAAACAGAAAAAAAAAAGTTTCAGAGACGGACAACGTTCAGAGCGTTTAAGTGTGAATACGCTCATTCAATTACAAGCGCCACTGAATCATCAACGGTTTTTTACTGTTGAACGGCAGAACAGATTCTAGTGACAAGAGAGGACAGTACCTACAAATTACTGTTCGACGGTTTTTTACTGTTGGACAGTAAACGTTGGTTAATGTGAACACATCAATTTAAATGCATGCGCCACTTGAAAAATAAAATCTGTCCCAGTAAAAAAACGTCGCAGTAAAAAACTGTGCAGTGTGAACCTAGTGTTAGTATTATTTTTTTTTTATCTTCCTGAGAAGGTATATACAGTGTAGAAGATACCTGTGCGACATGATCAGTGGCGTAGTAAATCCGGATATCAGAGAGCACATTTGTCAATTTACTCTCGTGCACTGGTTTTGTGTACATACCTACATACATACATACTTACTTACGATAGCCAGTGTGATTATGGTGGAAATCTATCTATAAGATCCTTTATCTGAGAGAGCGTTATGTTATACATACATACTTACTTACGATAGCCAGTGTGATTATGGTGGAAATCTATCTATAAGATCCTTTATCTGAGAGAGCGTTAATATGTTCATAATCATATTAAACTCTCTGTTAACCCTTGAATAGACAAGTGGTTATATCTTGAAATTCAAATGATCCCAGGTAAACTGGTGTTGAAAGAGTACTCGTACCTACATACATGAGGTATGTGAGTATCCTTCAGGTTTGCAAAATCAATAGCAACAACATTACACATGTACAGATACAAATAAGAATCATTTTCGCCATCTACCTATAGACTTTACAGGATATTTTTTAAGCACCGAGTCAGAGAGAGTTAATTTTTCTTTTTCTCCTCCTCTCCATTCTTCTTCTTCTCCTCCTCCTCCTCCTCCTCCTCCTCCTCCGCCTTCTCCTCCTCCTTCTTCTTCTTTTCTTTCTTATTATCTCCCTTCTCCTCCTCCTGTATGTAAGTAGAAGTAGATATTAGGTAAGTAGGTACCTACATACTAGAAATTAGACTATAATTGTCGCAAGTCCCTGGTTTTAATCCTCCTCCTTGGTCTTCGAGGTATATGAGCTGTGGTGCCGACAAGCGTTAACTTCTGCACAGAATTATTTGATGAAGAGAAATGTTGGGTCGTAAGATTTTACGATGTCCGCCAGATATTCTATACGTACACGAGACTACCAAGGTAAACGTTATGGAGATTAATTATTTACACTTTAAATCGGGGACTTAAACGAG
>NW_007386592.1:0-2480 GCF_000475195.1 Diaphorina citri
TTCCTTCTTCCCTCCCCTCCCTCTTAGTTCTTTCCACTTCCCTCCTGTTATTTCCAGTTCTCTCCCTCCCTCTTCTTATATCTCCTTCCGTTTCCCTTCAACCTTCTTCCCTCCCCTCCCTCTCAACTCTCTTTCTTTCCCCTCCCCCTCCCTATAGTATGTACTTATGTAGGTACCTATGTATCCATGTGCATGATATAATATGTATGTACCTACTTACATATGTATATATTATTATGGTTAGCAACGTGTTCTTGACAAACAGGATAAAATATGGCAATATGGCATTTGTAGTGAAATTTTCTCCCTGCGTAAACTTTTTTTTACATACATACCACCTAGGTACCTTCCTAATAGGGACATACCCATCTGACATATCTACCTTTGTATTATGTATGTATGTATGTTGTTAGGCATTATTATTAATTTTTAAAATGTAATACTTCCTATCCGCCTGTCTGCTCTTCGTATTACGTTTGGTATTTCAAAATTTAGCTGGAAATTTTCCGGCTTTGAATTTCGGATAGTACGTTCAACTCACTAGTTCACGTTCACTAAGTAACGTTGCGCGTGGATGGTAACCGGATGGGTGACCAACTGGACAATCACTTGCTGTAATTTTCCAGTTCTCCTCAGACTAGGGACGTAGATTCGTGGGTTAACCCATCCTTTAGGGCTATTTAGCCCCTGCACCTAAGCCTCAGATTGGGCTTTTTGTGTATGGAGTTAAGTTGTTTCCCAACTAAGCTCGAAGATCCGAGCGATCTTCAATAGCTTTTTACTTTCTATTTTTATTAGATTTTGTCCATGAATGTCTTGCTGAACCTACAGTCAGTCTCCATGTTATTGGGGAGTTACATTCAAGGATGGCCTGAGTGGCCGTCTCTTCACACTCCCCGCATAACCTACAAACAATTTGGTCTTGATGGAAGCCCATTGTTTCTAGATGTTTTCTAAACAGGCTATCCGTTAATGTGAGGAAGTGGGTACCTTGTAGCCGAAGGGAGCGTAAAACCCTAAAGACATTAGCAGTGACGTTATTCCAGTGACCTTGTTAAACCAAAGTTTCATTGTAGTTCCTGTTCATATCTAGTTATAAAATGTATCTTTATCTACCATCTAATTAAAAAAGAGAAAAATCACCTCAGGATAAAACCAAAGAACGTTTCAAAAGTTTCCCTGAGCTTTTTTCAAAAAAAAAAAGTACCACAAGGAAGTGTTCTCTCTCCTCGATGTTGAGATTTTTTTTGTTTACTTTTGTTTACATTTTTCAGTTCACTTTTCTTTCAATTTATTCCATTCCTATTCTTTCCTTATTCTCTTTTGTTTTATCTCATGTCTCCCATCTCTTCCCTTGGTTCCCCTTTCTGTCTTTTTCGTGTCTAGCTAAATTTATTTCAGTTATTATCTTTCTTTTTGTCTGGCCTTTTTACTTTTTTTTTTATACAGGGTGATTCAAAAAAGTGTGAAAAAACTTTAACCACATGTTTTTGGGGTCATTTAGGGGGGGTCAACTCTATAGTAAAAGTTGCGAAAATCCTTCCTAAAGGAGGTACACGCCCCCAAAGTTTCAAATGCGCCTGCAATTTTACATTTTTCAGTTCACTTTTCTACTTTTCTTTCAATTTATTCCATTCCTATTCTTTCCTTATTCTCTTTTGTTTTATCTCATGTCTCCCCTCTCTTCCCTTAGTTCCCCGTTCTGTCTTTGTCGTGTCTAGCTAAATTTATTTCAGTTATTATCTTTCTTTTTGTCTGGCCTTTTTACTTTTTTTTTATAAGGACTCTTTTTTTAGTCTTTCTCTCCCCTCATGTCGTTTTTTACTTTTTAGTCAAGAGATTAAAGCACTTAGTAAATTATTCTTTTTTTTCCTCAGGACTCTTTTTTTTAGTCTTTCTCTCCCCTCATGTCGTTTTTTACTTTTTAGTCAAGAGATTAAAGCACTTAGTAAATTATTCTTTTTTTCCTCTCTCTCTCTCTCTCTCTCTCTCTCTTGTTTTTTTCTTTAAATAGCCGGGACAACATTCTGAGCGTAATCTGATTTCTGACTGGACGAATTTTAAGCCAAATTTCAAAATCCAACCAATCATATTGCTAAGTCGAATCTGTTTAACTCACACTAAGTTAAAACTCTTAAAGCCAGCCTAGTTAGCTTAATTGGTAGTGCGTCTACTTTGGAAGCGCTAGGCCGCGGGTTCGATTTCCGCCCGGGGCGGATTTTATCCTGATGGGATAATGTTCGCTCTCGGAACGGCTGGCTTTCTCCTATCCTGTCTTCCTTCTCTCTTCGAGCAGTGTTAAAGGTAAGTGTTAATTATTCAGAAGTTGGAAACAAAACATTGCATACTTTTCAAAATTGCAGGCGCATTTGAAAATCTTCAGTTCACATTTTCTAGCACTCCTGTTGGTCTGAGAAAAAAATTATTCCGACCTTATTTGTAGATAAAAACATCAGGTTTAACAAAGTGAAAACGAAATT
>NW_007386593.1:0-2480 GCF_000475195.1 Diaphorina citri
TGTTCTAAGTCCTTCTTCCCTTCTAGGACAATCTAGGATTCTAGAACTTTCTAGCCCTGAATAGAAGTCTAAAAATTTGCCACCGACCATAAAAAAAGAGGTTTGGTCGAGGGAATTTATAACTGCTAAGGTCTTATCGTTTATCGTCCCGAAAGCAAAAAGGGAAGGAAGACAGGATAGGAGAAAACCGGCCGTTCCACCAACGGGCCTTATCTGTGTATAAAATTCGCCCCGGAAGGGAATAGAACCCGCGACCTAGTGCTTACAAGACAGACGCACTACCCTTCAAGCTAACTAGGATAAAAAAAGTCAGTTCCCAATCAACGGGTAATCGAAAATGGTCCGATACTAAATCTACATTCGTACATTCTAATTAAAATTGCACCTACTCTTTTATTCATCCCGAAACAGGAGGGGGGGGGGGGGATCTTGGTAAGTGTACCATTTATTCGCCCACCTAAAAAACATACCATTTATAGGGCCACCTGTGGGTCTACGCCACAAGTCTGAACTGGACGAACTTTTTCAAGATCCAATTTTATCAAAAGAAATGGCTTAAAGAATGCTATCAGCTATCAAACCAGTGGTATTCCAAAATTGTATAGGTAGTCATAAAAACAAAAATTAGGAAAATAAATGTGGGCAGGTGGGCCAATAAATGGTACGATTTTTAGGTGGGCGAATAAATGGTACACTTACCCTACTTTAACCTCTTTGAGGCTAAAAACAGAGTGAAGAGCATAGAGTATAGAACAGAGCATCGAGCAGGTATAGACAGAAGTTAAGACTACAGGGAAGCGAGGGATCGGGTTCGATTCCCACCCGGGGCGGATTTTATCCTCAACGGATAATATTCGTTATCGGGGAACGGCTGGCTTTCTCCTATCAAATTAAGGGAGAGAAAGAGAGGGAGAAAGGAGGGAGAGGGGAGGAAAAAGGAAAGAAGGGGAGGAAGAAAAGATGAAGAGGGGGAGAAATGAGGGGAGGGAAAAAGGAAAGGATAAGGGGAAGGGGTTTAAAAATTGTATAATTGAGTAAGCTCGTAAGCTGTCTCTTCATAACATAAATTAATCACTCCACTTCAAGTTTACTAAGAGAGAGAAAGAGAGAGAGAGAAAGAAAGAGAGAGAGAAAGAAAGAGAGAGAAAGAGAGAGAGAGAAAGAGAGAGAGAGAAAGAGAGAGAGAGAGAGAGAGGGAGGGAGGGAAGAAAAAAAGAGAGAGGCAAGAGAAAGGATAGATGCAGAAAGTTCATATTGAAAGGAAGGAAGGAGAGAGAGAGAGGGAGGGAAAAAGAAGAAATTGGAAGGGAGAGAGGGAGGGAAGAAGAAAAGGGGGTGGAATGAGAGAGAAAGTTAATACTGAAAGGAAGAGAGAGAGAGAGAGAGAGAGAGAGAGCACATCATGAATTACATTTTGTGATAAATTAAAATTTCCGTTTTCAAAAATTCAAAATGGAGAATTGGAAAGAAGGGGAGAGAGAGGAGAAAAGGAGAATTGGAGAAGGATTTGAGAAGAATTTCGAAGGGGATTGCGGTAAGAAGAAAGAGAAGAAGGAGAAAGAGGAGAAGAAGGATAACAATTGGCCTTTTTATCCTTCGAGGATGCGGATGAGGAGGAGAAGGAGGAGGTGGGAAAACGAGTTCAATTCGAAAAGGGAAGAAGAAGGAGAGAAAAAGTAATGATGGTAAAGGGGAGATAAAATTACTCAAATGAGTAATTTGGCAACGTCACATCAAAATAACTGAATTGGAGGAGTGTTGCTCTCAAGATTAAATAAATAAAAATTCATGAGCAAGGGTAAATAGGGCTGAAAGGTAAATATAAAAGTCATACCTAGAGGCTAGAGTGGATTGAGGTAAAAAATTGTAAAAATAAAAATGTAAATGATAATAAATAAATAAAAATAAAATCGCAACATAACATATAGGGTTCATAACATGTAGGTAACTAAACGGAGCTATTCAGCTATTTAGAACAAACTGCAAACAAAGGGCACAAAGGCTGTTGAGGCTGAAAATTAAACTTTTCTGGTATTATACCTATTTAATTATTATGATAATGACCCAAAACAAAATATAAAATTCCTAGAAAAATGTTCTCGTGGGAGTCCACTAGCTGCTATTCTGTGGTGGAATGTGGGAGAAGGGAGGCTGGCAATGCTGACATGCTTTTAGAAATTTAAAACATTCTAAAAACTTCCACCTGTGTATGAAAAATTAATTAAATAAATAAAAAATCTGGTGTGAACATCACACGACTTTCTATTACATTTGCGGAATACGTATTTGAAAAAAAAAAAATTAATGAAAATTTTTCTAAGTCCCGAGCCTGAGCCGCCTACGGCGGCCAATTTTCGACCAAAAATTTCCCATCTTAAAATACTCCCCATGTAATGAGGGATTTAAAACGTGTCCAAAAATTGAACTTTTTTTTTGAAAATTTTTCTAAGTCCAAAATCGACCGCCTACGGCGGCCAATT
>NW_007386594.1:0-2480 GCF_000475195.1 Diaphorina citri
CCACTGTACTACTCGGCATCCGAGCAGCCTGGCGAGATGATTTCAAGGCATCCTGTGCAGAACTTGTCTATGGTAAACCACTCCGACTCCCCGGTGAATTCCTCGCATCCAAGGCCGACTTAAGTTGAAAAATGTTTCCAATTTCCCGTCATTTCTTTAGATTTCATACATACGACAGCGACGGTTAGACTTCATTGCACCCGACGACCTTTGACTCTGGAATTCAATACTTATTATTTTGAGTGCGACAGGTTCAATATCGGTACCTAGAGCAGGGCCACTTAAATGCCATCTTAGGTTTTACGAGTCTTAGTTGAGCAAAGCCCCCGCAAAACCGTCATAGTTGGGTATATTTCTTGGAATCAGGAGACCATTCCGCGTCTTTTGGCACCAGTTCCAGCCATGTACCTTATGAGGTAAATTTTGGTCCCGTTTGGGACATTTCATTTCATTTCGATCATTTTAAATAATAAAGCATACGCTCAGAGTGTAAATAAATAGAGCATTTCTAAGAACAATATAAGACAGTGCACAATTTGTCGTGCATTCTGGATTCGAATAAGAGTTTTTAATATCATCCTCATGTTACTTCCTCGTTTATATTTGAGGAATTTTGTTCAAGAGCTGAGTAGAACTTTGCGGCTCTTCTTTAAAAATACAAAAACAATTGAAAGAAGGAAAACAGAGCAAGAAATGCGCTTTCACAGTCCCGAGTCCTTTCACTATCTCCCTCTTGTACTGAGAAGTATGAACCATCTGTTTGAGAGGTCCCTCGCCTTGCTTTGTATGTCTTGAGCAAATGAATGAAATTTGATAGCAAATGAATGAAATTTGAAAGATAAGGTGGTATTCCATAAAGTCCATAGTCTAAAAAGCAAATCTCAACTTACCTTCAGCAGAATGACGGAATCCCGGTGAACATTTAGTTGCTGAAGTGTGGCGCTGTTCTCCTCTAATAGACGTCCAGTCTCCAGCAGAAAGAGATTCTGATCATAAGGCGCTATGCAGAGTCGCTTCAAGATCTGACAACAAGAACGGGGAGACCAGAAAATTAGAACCAAGTAAAATAAAAGGTAGGCTAAACTTAGTGTACTCCTTGAAATACTTGCCCCACACACGTAAATCACATTATACACATATATTTACAACTTGAACCGTCTTCAATGTTAAACGTGTTGATCAGAATGTTACTCAACATAGTACATAGTTACATAGTTGGGATTGCTATTTAAATATCCTGCGTTGTCCAGCTCTGGTTAGGAATCAATGCTTTATGATGACACTTTCCATTAGGACATAAACATTGTGACTATCATCTACCATCGGTAAAACTATCGCCAATACATCTTCGAATCCGACCTAATCTAAAGCCAGCCAGATAGCTGTATCGATGAATCTCTAAGCTTATTGAACGGATAATCGGGCGGACATAACTAATATCCTCGGAAGACGTAAACCAACTGACCGAGTCACTTATAAGATGGAATTATACGGTGAGGTATCCTACGACTAGATGATAGAAAATCGGTCCATCTAGTCATTCTAGTCGAACGTACATAGATGATCTTCCAATGACCAAACACAAGTTGTGATATATATGTACCTAGATAGGGGTTGCTTAGAACTATTATTGGCGATGTTAGCGCTAGTTCTGGTCTTATAAAAATGACGAGTCAACATTAGGTTTTATCAGGTGAACTGAACAGATTTGTTCTTTGAAACTTCTTGTCGCGTCACAACAGTACTCCAACAGTACTCTGTATAAACTCGGCGAGTTCACCACACCGTGTAGCACCCACTTTTTACCCACAAGGATTTACGATTATATTGGAATAAACCACAAAATTATCACATCGACATATCTACGAACATGTTGAAATATTATACAAATAGTAAAGTTGGCATTCTCAATATGATTACAGGAGATTAATCTTTCAAACTGATCCATCTGAGTATTGTTTATTTGGTGCTGAAAACTATAAACCAATAAGATAACAGAGCTGCCGATAAAGTCAGAAGCTAGGTTTGCTAGGCAAAAACCATTCTTTAAGAATATTTCTCTGTAAATCCCCTGAAGGATTGTGCCTAGTGCTCCCTCAATTTCAAGGCGAAGCTTCAGAAGTTGTTACCGCACAATACTAGTACAACTACGCACTGTGCCCAGTGGTAGATTTGAATCAGATTTGCAGAATCGCTAGTAAAAAGAAGTAGTAAAAGAAAGCATCGTATAAATCACGCCGTCTCGAGCTTGGTTTTGGAAGCAGCTTTTCATTAGGTCGTTTGTTGTGACATTTCAGTAGGCGATCATAAGATGCATATCCTTTCCTCTTGCATTTACTATCAAATCGTAAGGATTTATCGTATAAATCCATTTTGAGATAATTTTGAAACCCACATTCGCCACGGTGTTAAGCTCCTTGGGAGAGAGATATTGTTAAAAGGCTCGTTTTTGGCGCCCTCTCATGTCGAAATAGTTGCCA
>NW_007386595.1:0-2479 GCF_000475195.1 Diaphorina citri
TGTATTGAACGATGCGGCAAGGTAAGGAACTATGGCAGCATGTGAGAACGCATGAATGAAGTGTTTATGAATGAACTATGTAATGCTTACTACGCTCTTCCGCTACTACTACAATGAATACGGAGTACGAGTAGATATAGGTACGTACATTGCTATGGTTAGGTCTATGATAATAGGATAATACGATTAATACGCACGTCTCACGTGATTGGTCAGGTCAGACTTCAAGTTGAACTACCGATGTCAATAGCGCAGACTGGCAGTAACATGTGATAATAATTTACGTGCTATTCCCGTTATCAGGAGACAAAGATAATGTACATAACTACATAATATATGTGGGTAATTTATGTTTACTTGTATAATTACAGAATTTATCTAGTTTACTACCTAGATAGGTACTTAAAATAAGACCTTTTCGAACACCTACAATAATAATATGTATGTTCATCTGCCAATTGCCTATGTACATAGGTATACCCTATTTAGGTATAGATAACCAACCTCTTTTAGCACATACTTTTTAAAAAACCGCGATTCCAAATTACAAAAAATAAAAATGGGCCATAGTTCTGCCAACTCTTCATCCTTGGACTGTCTCTTTCTTGCTCTCTATCTCTTTATTCTCTTCTATCTAGTGACCTATGACTCTTTAAGTAATAGATGTCTTTCTCTTCTCTTCCCAATTTCTTTTCATTCGAAGTTATTAAGCTTATAATTTCTCGAGTTTCAAACTCTTGTCGATCTCTTTGTAATCCTCTCTGAAACTGCCATTGCAATGTCTGCTAGTTCCTAGAACGAACTGTTTAGGATAAAATCTGGCCCGGGGAATAGTACCTAGCGCTTATAATGCGAACTAGGCTGGCGCTCTTCTTCTGAGTGAGTACTAACAGTTTATTGAACCCATCATGCACTGTTTATGTTTTTCGCAGCTTAAGGAACCTTTTTTCAAGTTCATTTTAACTGATGATGGAAACTGCTAAATGTTCCATGGATTCTTTCTCCCTCATTTCACGATATTCTTTATCATAGATTCGCCGTTATTTCAAGTCGAGAGATCCATTATTTATATCTTTGCTTGCAAAAATAAAAAAGAGAATTAACGGTGACATGTTTATCAACCAAAATAAAGCGAGTTACAAACTCTTGTCGATCTCTTTGTAATCCTCTCTGAAACTGCCATTGCAATGTCTGCTAAATGTTCCATACTCGTAGATTCTTTCTCCCTCGTGTTCTCATTTCACGATATTCCTTATCATAGATTCGCCGTTATTTCAAGTCGAGAGATCCATTATTAATTTATATCTTTGCTTGCAAAAATAAAAAAGAGAATTAACGGTGACATGTTTATCAACCAAAATAAATCTGCGACGCCAATTCTCTGACCTTCATGATCCAACCAGAAAATATCATGACCTGAAAAATATCGCTAAATAATCTGAGCAGTTGGCTAAAATGGTAAATACCTAAACTATCCTAATAGTCGATGATGGTACTAATGTACTCATAATCCTATTTAATCCTTTTTCCATTACACGAACTTGAAATGTTGATTTCTGTTGTAATTCTGTCTAACTTCTCCATGAAACACATCAAAAGTTGCGTCACAGCTAGATTTCAATATCAAAAGGGTCATCAAATACACAATCAGGAATCGGCAACTTGGCATTACAAACAAGAAATTCATATCATTCTGTGTCCAAATTCACCTGGCCAATCCAGTGGTTGAGGATTTAAGGAGTTGTGAGGTGATACTTTTGAGTATCTCTATGTTGATTGTTGGTATATAGGCGAGGTCTTCTTCAAGACCCGTTTCCGGTTGTAGAGGTTTTGCCTGGACAATCTGGCCTGGAAAGAACACACATCTGTCACCAAATTTCCAAAAGCTTTTAACGGAGTTTCGCTGTTTGTCCCTACCTCTAATAAGGAGTTTTGAATCCAGGGTGTCTCCAACAAAAGTGCTTATATGGTCGACATACCTAGCTATGTCGTGTCGGTACCCAGGTTTATTCCATGTGACATGTTTATCAACCAAAATAAATCTGCGACGCCAATTCTCTGACCTTCATGATCCAACCAGAAAATATCATGACCTGAAAAATATCGCTAAATAATCTGAGCAGTTGGCTAAAATGGTAGATACCTAAACTATCCTAATAGTAGATGATCATACTAATGTACTCATAATCCTATTTAATCCTTTTTCCATTACCTATCCTAATAGTAGATGATCATACTGTTACAGAACGCGTCTCGAGAGAGTATCTAGCTATGTATGTAGTATGTATCATGTAAGAACTATAAACGTGAAGCCTCGAGAAGTAAAATCAAAAATGATACTGGTAGCGCAACCTGGTAGAATTCAAACAGAACTAGTCTGACCTGGAAAGAGCGAGAAGAAAAACCCAGATGGAAAGACATATCCGACAAGAGTGAAGTGACCAAGAGTTATCTTACACAGTGGGACTCTCTCATCCTC
>NW_007386596.1:0-2477 GCF_000475195.1 Diaphorina citri
GCTGTTAGGGGGGAGGGCAAAAAAAAAAAAAAAAAACTGAAATGCGTTTTTCTTTACGTTACAACTAACTTGAGCGATTTTAATTTTCAAAGTTTAACTTTTAATATTACAAGGAAAGAAGAGAGGGGGGGGGGAAAGTTTATTAGGCTCAAAGACTAGACTTTCATTTTGCAGTTGAATTCCTCTTTGGTAACTCTTGGAAAGAAAGATTCCGACTTCTTCTTTTTTAAGAGGTTTGACAGAGGGAACTGTAACTGCTATGGTGCTATGGTCTTATCGTCCCGAAATCTAGGAGAGAAGGAAGACAGAAAAGGAGAAAGCCAGCCGCTCCGAGAACGAACATTATCCCATCAGGATAAAATCCGCCCCGGGCGGGAATCGAACCCGCGGGACGAAAGCCAGCCGTTCCGAGAACGAACATTATCCCATCAGGATAAAATCCGCCCCGGGCGGGAATCGAACCCGGGTCTAGCGCCGTTCCGAGAACGAACATTATCCAGGATAAAATCCGCCCCGGGCGGGAATCGAACCCGCGGCCTAGCGCTTACCGCCTCGAGAACGAACATTATCCCATCAGGATAAAATCCGCCCCGGGCGGGAATCGAACCCGCGGCCTAGCGCTTACAAAAGCCAGCCGTTCCGAGAACGAACATCATCCCGTCAGGATAAAATCCGCCCCGGGCAGGAATCGAACCCGCGGCCTAGCGCTTACAAGGCAGGCGCGCCACCAACCAAGCTAACTAGGCTGGCGCGATTACAAAATCTCCCACTGAAGAAATCTCCCTCAAAATGAGCTCTAACAAAATTGTACCAACTAAGCTGACTAGGCTGGCTATTAATTATCTTGATTTCAACCCTACTGTTTACCATCTTCCTCCGGACAAAGGATAAAATCCGCCCCGGGCGGGAATCGAACCCGCGGCCTAGCGCTTACAAGGCAGACGCACTACCAACTAAGCTAACTAGGCTGGCTTTCTTTTTCTTTGGTTTTGAGCTTTGGTCTAGGAATAGGATGCTCCAAATTTTCGGAGCCTGGCCTACAGTGAAGGAGGCAAAATGAGCTCTAAATACGGCCCTGCTTAATCTCACGAGATCGCTTGATTAATTGTTGAGAGTTTAACTTAACCCTATTTCAAATTCAGATTCAAAAAAGTTCTTTGCTTCTGAGCTTTGGTCTTCTGTAGGAATAGGATGCTCCAAATTTTCGGAGCCTGGCCTACAGTGGAGGAGGCAAATTGAGCTCGAAATACGGCCCTGCTTAATCTCAGGAGATTGCTTGATTAATTGTCGAGAGTTTAACTTAACCCTATTTCAAATTCAGATTCAAAAAAGGCACGGAAGAGGTAATTATACTTTTTTATTATTTTATTTTTATTAGTTGCGCAATTTATGTAATGACTCAAGTAACATTGTAATGAGCTTTTGAATGTCGAGAGAGATAGAAAAAAGAGAGGGAGAGAGTGAGACAGGGGAGGGGAGAGAGAGAGAAGTACAGAGAGAGAGAGAAGTACAGAGAGTAATCCTAAGGTTCCTAAGTGAAATTTTATGCTCACAGTAAAACTAACCTCCAACTTTTATGCCTTTATACCCAGCTACATACCAGCAACATTTTCATCAGAAACATTGTTTCTCAACAATCCAGAAATGTTCAAGCAACAATCCAGCAACTTTTCTACTCTCCAGACTTATTTCTGAAACGTTTTTCTTGTCTTTTAGTGTGTACCAGGTTTTATCTTGAATGTTGCTCAACATTCGAAATATTTGTTTCGCAAGGCGTCCGCAACTGTTCACAACTGTTGCAAAACAAGTCCTATGCTTTTCAATAACAGATTTCAGTCCATTTTTTTTACTTTGTCCCGAGGCCAGAGAAAATTACTGCTTTACATTGACTCTCCCTCCTTCTTTCCCTCTCACTCCCTTTTACAGTACATTGGCCTTTTCTCCTTCCTCTTTCTCTATGGTGTATCCCAATGATCAAATACAAATTTCCCCTTCGACTTTATTAATTTTTATTTCACCATTCGCCCCTTCATCTTTTTCTCCCCTCTTTTCCTCCCTCTTTTTCCCCTCCTCTCCCCTCATCCTTCCCCTCCCTCTTCGTCCTTTTATCTCTCTTCCCACTTGCTCTCATCTTTTTCAAATTTTAATAATCCGAGACTTTTTTTCCATATTAAAATAAAAATTTGGGCGGTGGTGTGTGAGAGAAAGAGGGGGGGAGAGAGAGAGAGAGAGTGATAGGCGGGGGGGGGGGGGTGCGGCCGGATAATTCCCTCATCCTTCCCCTCCCTCTTCGTCCTTTTATCTCTCTTCCCACTTGTTCTCATCTTTTTCAAATTTTAATAATCCGAGACTTTTTTTTCCATAATAAAATAAAAATTGGGCGGTGGTGTGTGAGAGAAAGAGGGGAGAGAGAGAGAGAGAGAGAGAGAGAGAGAGAGAGAGAGAGAGAGAGAGAGAGAGAGAGAGAGAGAGAGAGA
>NW_007386597.1:0-925 GCF_000475195.1 Diaphorina citri
GGACATACTCGTACCAACCTAAGACATAAGTACCATCCGAATATACCTTTAGAAGAATGAGATCAAAGTGAATGTTGATTTTTGTTTAGAATAAAAAAATCTGTCCCAGGAGGAAATCGAACCCGCGAGCTAGCGCTTACAAGGTAGACGCGCTCCCCTCTTTTGACAGCCTAGTTAGCTTCACCTCTAAAATCATTTCATCTTTATTTTGCAATTTTATTCCTCACATTCCTTAAATATTAGGCACTCTACCCTGAAAGCAAACTAGAGCCGTATATAACCTTTTACCCATCCATCATAGATCATAGCCTAATCTCCTAAAGTTATACGAGTAATTTCGAATTGGTTTGCTGGATTGCATGTTACCTGTTGTGTCCGATTCTACCAAAGTTTCGTTTAGAATAAAATAAGGGGAGAGAAATTTATGTTTTTGGCCCAAATTGTCTTTTTCCAGACGTATCCACTTATTTCATCTAAAAAATTGTTATGTTTCTGGGAATTTGAGAACTCTAGGATAATCTTTGAGGCTGAAAATTACAAAACAATTTATTCTCAAAATTTTCAATGTTGAAAAGTTAAAACCTTTTTCCGATGCTCCAATTCTCAATACGAACATATGTTGCTATAAATAGGCAATTTAATGAGGATTCAAAGGATCAACCAGCCTGTCACTTTGATCGGGACAAATTAGTCTCGGCTCATTGAAGTTGAAATCACTTCTGAAAGTTGGGTCGCAGACGAAATTTGAAACATTTATTATGTACGTACCTACCTACGTTAAATGACGAAGTGTCTGAAAATTTCGCAACGTTACATTTTTGGCAATCGGTTGGAATATCTAGGCCGAATGATTCATGTGTAATTTTTTCTGTTTATTAGTCAGTTCCCGTATTTTCCATAGATTTGGAAAAAAACCGGAACAAAG
>NW_007386597.1:1027-2477 GCF_000475195.1 Diaphorina citri
CTGACGTCACACATCTTTGAACTCTTTCATTAGAACGGAAAATAATACATATACTTTTGACCTTTTACAGTTATTTTTTCGGAGTTTTGACCTCGGGTTTGAATTTTTCCAAACGTTTACATAGGAATCGACCATTTATTTGTAATTTTTACTTATTTGCAACTGCTCCATTAAACAATGTCTAATCCGACAGTATAAATCAGGTACAAACTCAATAATTCACGTGTCACACACATAAAACAGTTCAATACCTCGGGAGTCAGCTCACAATAATTACATGACATGTTTCACATTTTTCAATAATGAATTGGCCGCCCGCCCATTCTGAGGAGACAATGGAATAAAACATAGTTGGGAGTTATTAGATCTTTCAATACGAAACAATAAACTGACTCCCTCTCCTGACTCCCTGGGCTTCGTGTTCCCTATTCCTGGGACTTCCCCCTCTCTCCTTCCCTCTCTCTCTAAAAAAAAAAAAATCCTTGATGAATAGATTGTATATCTACTAGTAAGTTGTGGGTTTTACCAACCTTCTTATTTAGCCCTTAACAGCCTGGGGGGCTGGAAAAATATTGCTGAAATTCATCTTAGATCTTTTAATTTGGAAAACTGACAGTGAGCTTTCCAGGTAGGTATGTAGATTTTTGGCACTTTAATTCACTCCCGAAGTCGATATCTGTGACGAGCATTTCGACACTGACATTTTCCTGACTTGTGATTCATGACTTGGGTTGGAATCGAATAGCCAACCTCCGGATACAAATTCCATCTTAACCACGACGACGCCGACGTTGGAAAAATGTAACAAGCCTGACGCAGGGAGAATGGATTTATTACACTTTGTCACATCCACCAATACAGCTTGGAAACACACGTAGGTGCTTTCTTCCATGCCGTGGACAACTGGACATGTGGAGCCTTCTTACATACTTGTACATTGTCGAAAGTCGAAAATCTTATCGTGCTGAAATCAAAGAGAGAAGGAAGACAGGATAGGAGAAAGCCAGCCGCTCCTAGAACAAACCTTATCTGTTTAGGATAAAGTCCGCCCCGGGCGGAAATCAAACCCTAGACCTAGCGCTTAAAAGTCAGAGGCGCTACCCTCCAAGCTAGCTAGGCTGGCTTACAGGACAATAGATCAGTTGCATGCGCTTACTTGGGTGATGTTTCAAAGTCATAGATAGAGCAGGAAAAATGAGGACCAACGGAATTTTTCTTTTTCTCTTACGACTTCTAGATCCTGAGATGAATCGATAAAAAATACTGGTAAATCGTGAGCTTTGACGTCACGGCATACACTCCCGTACACGATGACGTCACATCAAATGTCCCGAGCAAAGGTCCCTCGCAGGCAACACATTAATGTGTTTGTACTAGGGTTGCCAACTTTTTTTTCGGCAAATACGGTACAAACTAGCAAAATGGTGAAAAAATACGGATTTCCCGATTT
>NW_007386598.1:0-2477 GCF_000475195.1 Diaphorina citri
TTTTCCAATATCATTTGTGAAAAAAATTTAAAAAATCAAAAAGTGAAAAGCGTCCGAACACGCCCCGGTCTCCCCTTTTTTAAATCCGAAGTTTTATTATTCTCTGATTCATTTCACTTCCAACTTTCTCCTAAGCTTTATTATGCTAATCTGCATGTATATCCGGCGTTGAAGTTATATTACACGCAGGTTGAAGGTACACGTTGCTTCTGGTGTTACTTGTGTGCCCACACCCACTTGCTAAGTCGCGAGTGGCTAGGGTACTGTTATAGGTACACGTGTTACTTGTGTACCCACACCCACTTGCTAAGTCGCGAGTGGCTAGGGTACTGTTATAGGTACACGGTGTCAATGATAGTCTGAAGCTAATAAGAATTTTTTTCTCAATTTATTTAAGTGGGTATTAATTTTGTTTAGGCATGAATGCTTCTCACTAATGTCGTTCCCTGATGAATAAACGTCTCTAAATTGCATGATTTGGGTGTCAGTCTCGTGAAGAAGAAAGTTTTCGCTATCCGCCACTGATCACGCGGTACTCAATCTATATGAACAATATGGAATATAAATGCACACAAAGCTATGCAAAATATTGCACTCACAATAAGAGCATTCGTTACTGGGAATTGGGAATGCTGAATCAGTTCATTTTCAGTTTACTACTCCAAATGGGCACCTCTACCTAGACATAACCATTGTAATAGTTTTACTGGAACTCTTTTTCACCAAGTATTGCTTTTGAGGATTTCAACCCACCTAAAAAATGATGCCACTGAGAAATGGCCTTATGCTGTGGCCCTTGTTACGGAAGAAAATTCGCACTCTGCATTTCATATCTACTTCCTATTTTTATTTTGATGTGACATTGCAGAAGAAAAACGTTAAAAACATTGATTAACCTTTACTTCCTGTCCTCTTGTCACTTCAAAATAGTGCAAAGATGAAAAGTTGCTGTCAGGAAAGGCCCACGAAAGAAATAGGACCACAAAGACGGGCCAATTCAGGACGTACCCAGCAACTTTGCCTCGTAACTATATTATTAAGGAGCTGCCTGAAATGCGAACGAAAAGGTGTGCCCATAGCCTGATGACCCTAACTTTTGAAAAGGTTGCCTTCACATGCTCAGGGTAGAAGAGAAGGAGGGATATGTCAGAAGTGATCGGGAAAATTCCACCTTCTTTAAAATAAAATTGTTCCTCCTACAAAATGAAATACTCGTAATGAATTAGGGGAGATTCCAACAAGCTAAATTTTTAAATATGTACTAATATGTAGGTATTTTGACAAAATATGCCAGCCCAGTTAGCTTGGTTGGTACCTTGTCAATTTTGTAAGCACTAGGCCGCGGGTTCGATTCCCTCCCACAGCAGATTTTATCCTAAACAGATAAGGTCCGTTCTCGGGATTTCGATTCCCGCCCGGGGCGGATTTTATCCTGATGGGATAATGTTCGTTCTCGGAACGGCTGGCTTTCTCCTATCCTGTCTTCCTATTGTGGATCAGACTTAGCAGACAGACAAACATGGTACTCAAGTCAAAGTCCAAGTCATTCAGTAAGAACAAAAGTATCTATGTATCTCTATGTGATGCAACACAGATGATCATGTCTTAGGCCAGCCACTCACTATCAGGTATACCTGACACCTGATGAGCACACAGGCACACACAGACACACACTATCAGGTAGATCTGACAGGTACAGCTGAAAAGGTCCGAATGTCAGGCCTACCTGATGAGCACACACACTATTATTTAGAACTGTATCTATCAGGTAGACCTGACACTTGATCAGGTCTACCTACTCTACCTGATAGTAAGTGGCTGTCTTATACGGAAACATTACAAAGATGTACCATGTTCCATGTACCTATAAAATGTACCTCCTATACTTACCCAGATAGCCAGGTATTCTTCGATGATGTTTTTTTTTTTTTTTTTGTAGTTCAGACATTTCCACTAAACAAATGTATTTCTCTCATCTCCACTAAACAAATGAAGGTAGTTCAGTAATCTTCACTAAATATTTGTAGTTCCGGCATCTCCACTCTCCACTAACTTCTCTTTAGGTAGGTATATCTGAAAGGGGAAAGAGAAATTCACAATTAAGTACCTTTTCCATAATTTGTATTTATTCTTATGTATAGATATTTTATTTTTGCTATTATCAAATTTATTTATCCTGATTTATCAAAGGCTTTTCAAAAATCCAGCTCTCTCTGAAACTGAACATGAGCGGCATTCAAAATTCAAACCCATAAGATGAGATGAGATATATTTATTATGTTATTACACAGACACAGTGTTTACAATTGTCAATTAACCTGGGTAGAAAAGAAACCATACCTCCCAGACCAGCAGCCAAGCTCATCCTGAGTTGTTTGGACCAAATGAAAACACACACGGTGTAAACAACTATTTTGTGGCAAAACAACATACAATTTTAGAGGTTTTACAGTTTCAGTAATCCTCGAACATTTGGT
>NW_007386599.1:0-1566 GCF_000475195.1 Diaphorina citri
ATATTATACTGTTATCCACCTTTGACGAACTCAGTTGACCTCCAAAAACGTCCAAAGTTGACCTCGATAGCACTCAAATTTGATAACACAGAACTTGACAGCAAAATGATCGAACTCAATAAAGACTCTCTTGTCTTTATCAAGTTTTTATCGAACTCGATAAAGACTAGATAAAGACTTCTTTATCGAACTCGATAAAGACGCGATAAAGACTTCTTTATCGAACTCGATGAAGAATAGGAAAAGTCAAACTATTGGGTGCTAATGCTAAGGGGAAAATCTTTAGCAGTTTCCTTCGGAAAATCCAAACAAACGTAACCTCACGTTCGTTATTTATTCAAGAGCTTTCGTTTTATTTTCTCTCCTCTCCTAAATCTTAAAATAATTTGAAAATATTCTGAAGTATTTCGATTTACAGCTGGATTTTAAAAGGTGATTGAGTAGACTTGTGCCCTAAATCACCAAAGTATGGAAGAGTATTTACAATTCCATATTTCGATATGATTCGTCCAAATTCAAAATTCTGCTTTTCCATTGGCTATTACACTTGTAAGATACTTTTCCATACTTTGGTGATTTAGGGCACTGATAGCTCCAAAAAAAATGACACATCATGTATAAGAGAATCACCATGATCTAATCCTGAAGATAATTGTAAGTCTTCTGATCTAACAATGGATTTTAGATATCAAAATTAACATTCAAGCTTAATCACTCAGATTGTGGTCTCAGGCTTTGAAGCATCAAATGCACCTGTACAAAATAAGATAGACTTTTATAATTATTTGGACCATTATTTTTCTTTTCAGTGATAGCAGCATTTGTAATGATCAGCAGTAAACTCATCATGCTAAGATGTTTCAAGACAAACCAGTTGTTGCGGGTTTTCAATCATCAAAGTCAGTTTCACTCGTCAAGGATATGTTTGGAGCACACAAAGACAAAATCAAGTGAAGACAAAAATGAGAAAGGTATGCTACAATATGTGAAAACTGAGAAAAGCTATGAAAAAAACTTGTGCAACCTTTCAATTGTTCCCAGGAAGAAGGAATATGTTAGTTAGTAGCAAAAATAACATAGGCGGCGACGGTTCGTCTCCAAAGGTGTAGGAGACGTAACCGATACTACCAGAGATTAGCCCAGTTCAAAGAAGAAAGGAGTGTCCTCTTTAAAACGACGCAACCAAGGTCCAGTCTATAACGTCCGTTTACGGAACCCGATATTAACGCTCTGACAGACAACTTGGCCCACCACGCCAAGACGAGAGACGAAAAGACACCCTTTTACACACCCTATAAGATAATGTGTATCTGGTAAAACCGAACCTCTTTTGAGTAAAAACTCACTCAGATTATAAAAAATTTTTGTTACCTAGAAACACGAACGATTTTTTTCTTTTTTTTTTTTTTTTTTGGAGAGCTATAAGTAATAAAAGAGAAACTTTGGGCTCCCGAGTTTATGAAAGGACGATACTTTATTATTACTTCTGTTCTTACTCTTGAGGAGTTTTTCTACTGAATTTCTATTTTTGTTAGATATTTACTTAACAAAGGGTGCTTCTTCGCC
>NW_007386599.1:1603-2477 GCF_000475195.1 Diaphorina citri
TTTCGGGACGATAAGACCATAGCAGTTACAGTTCCCTCTGTCAAAACCTCTTTAAAAAAAAATACTCTCTCCTCTCTATACTGTCATACTCGTTTCATTTTGTACACCCGCTACACTCCTAATCAACAGTATTGTCTCAAAAAATACCCCTAAACGCACTGACCGCAAAATTTTGTTTATACCACCTACCTCAAGCAAACTGACACCAAAAATGGGCTGATTTAACTAAAATAATTTTAATGGAAGAATACATACATAGGTACAATAGAAAGATTAGAAAGAGAAAGAATAATGAAAAATATTGTACCTACTAGTGTAACTAGTGGTTGACCCGTCCTTTGTACGGGCCAGAGACGGAGGAGGAGGAGGAGGAGGAGGAGGAGAAGGAAGTCGTTATGGTTAAAAAGTTGTCCCATTCTTCCCTAATTACATTTCTACTGTCAAAATGAGACACAAGGTGGCAATCAAAATTGACGCAAATTTTAATCGAATAAAATAGTGTTCTAACTTTTCGCCCAAAACTGTGAAAGTTTTGGAAATTACCGTCGATAAGCAATCGAATGAATCAACATTTCTCAGTTTGGTTTTTGAAGAAGTAGGAGGAGGAGAAAATTTGAAAGTTTTCATAGAAATTGAACAATGAAATACCTAAATATAGCTGTGCATAAATTATTTACCTACCTATTCATTATTATTCTTATCGTGAGTTTTGAACTTTTTGTATCGTTCTAGGCCTGTGAAACTTCAACACTTTGGGGCGATTATATATCTACATGATATGTAAGTATCTATGTACCTCTATACTAGGTATCATGTTTGATTAAAATAAATTAACGATCAGCATTTTCACTTCTTGGCGTTTTAAAATTCATAG
>NW_007386600.1:0-2476 GCF_000475195.1 Diaphorina citri
TTTAAAAACATAAAAAAAAAAAAAAAAAAAAACAGAGAGAGAGAGAAAACAGACCAAAATAAAGAAGGTAAAGATAGTGTGATAGTGATGAAGGAAATAGATAGGAAACACATCAAATAGGATTGAGAAACGAGAAACCGTATATGTTACTAGTAACACGAGGAAGAGAAAGATAGATAGATGGATTGGATAGGGAGAAAGAGAGAGATAGAGAGAGATCGAAAAAGGAGAAATCGAAAGAGGGAGAGTAACAGAGAGGGAAACGATAGATGAAGGGAAGAAGGTAGAAAAGAGATGAAGAATATAAAGTGTGGGAAATATAGATGGATGGACAGGAATAGAAAATTGAGATAGAGCGAGAGAGAGAGAGCTAGAGAGAGAAGGAGAGAGAGAGAGAAAGAGAGGGAGAAGAGGCAGGGAGAGAGATCGAAGAGAGAGAAAGAGAAAGGTAGAAAAGAGAGGAAGAATATAAAGTGTGGGAAATATAGATGGATGGACAGGAATAGAAAATTGAGATAGAGAGAGAGAGAGCTAGAGAGAAGGAGAGAGAGAGAAAGAGAGGGAGAGAAAGAGAGGGAGAAGAGGCAGGGAGAGAGATCGAAGAGAGAGAAAGAGAGAGGTAGACAGACAATCGAAGTTGGTTCGGGTCAAAAATTCAATTTATTTGAAGAAGAAGAAGAAGAAGAAGAAGAAGAAGAAGAAAAACACCACAAAGTTGTGTAGGTAGGTATCTACAACAAATAAAATTCTATCCTCTTATGGTCTTAACTTGACCAAGTTTGAAAAGAGGACGAAAGAACCTAGGAGGGAAAGTCCAAAAAATAAATTAAATAAAGGACATTATAGAAAAATAAATAAATGAATTAAATTCAGAACTTAAAGGAGGAGAAGAAGACGAAGAAGAATAAGAAGAAAAGGAGGAGGGGGAGGAGGAGGAGGAGGAAGAGAAGAAGAAGAAGAAGAAAATGTTTCCGACCTCAAAGTTCCCAAAATTTCGGATTCGGACCGAATGATTTCATTATGTTAACCAGACCACAAAACTTTGAGAGAGAGAGAGAGAGGGAAAAAAGGACGGAAGAACCTAGGAGGGAAAGTCCAAAAAATAAATTAAATACGAGTAAAGGACATTATAGAATAATAAATAAATGAATTAAATTCAGAACTTAAAGGAGGAGAAGAAGACGAAGAAGAAGAAGAATAAGAAGAAAAGGAGGAGGAGGGGGAGGAGGAGGAGGAGAAGAAGAAAAGGAGGAGGGGGAGCAGGAGGAAGAGGAGGAGAAGAAGAAGAAGAAGAAGAAGAAGAAGAAAATGTTTCTGACCTCAAAGTTCCCAAAATTTCGGATTCGGACCGAAGGGGGGAGGAGGAGGAGAAGAAGAAGAAAAAGAAGAAAAAGGAGGATAAAGAGAAGGACGAACATAAGAAGAAAAAGAATAAACTGTTTCTGACCTCAAAGTTCCCAAAATTTCGGATTCGGACCGAATGATTTCATTATGTTAACCAGACCACAAAACTTTGAGAGAGAGAGAGAGAGAGAGAGAAAGAGGAAGAGAAGGAGGACGAGAGAGATAAAAAATACATAATAACTGTTTAATTTATTAGAAAGGTAACTATTTAGGTATAATTTATTTATAATATTTTTAATTCCTAATTTCTATTGATGATTCATACAAAGATATCTTCTAAAAATGTGCCACGAAAAATGGACAGAATTAGGGAAAAATATTCTCCGTTTTCTCTTTTTATTTTATTTAATCAGAAATCGGAATTTAATCGGAAATTTTATTTAATTTTTTAATCAGAAAAATACGATTTTTTTTTCTGACCATTTTTTCTTTTTAAGGATTAAAAAAAAAAATAGTATAATACATAAATAATGAAAAGAATATGTGGGAGTTGACCTGCTCTAAATCGCCTAGGTATAAAAAAAATAGGTAAAACCCTTGATCAATTTACCATTTTATTAGAAAAAAAGAGAAAGAAATCCCTGCACCAATTATCCAAAGAGGGGTGCACCGTACACCAACAGTGGAATCAAGTGGGTGCAGGTATAGTTAGGAAAAACAATATTTTCACTCCCACGTATGTTTGACTCTTGGTTTAAAGAAGGAGCAGGACGAGAAGAAGAAAAGGAAGAAGGAGAATTAGATCGAGGGGAAGAAGGGGAAGAAGGAGGAGGAGGAGAAGAAGAAGGAAAAGAAGGGGAGGAATAGTAAGAAGAAGAAGAAGAAGAAGTAGTAGTAGAATAATAAGAAGAAGAAGAATGAGGAGGAGGAGAAGAAGAAAAGAAGAAGAGGAAGAAGAAGTGAAAGAAGAAGAAGATGGAGGAGGAAGAAGGAAGAGAATGAAGGAGGAGAAGAGACTTTCTACTTAGAGTCATACTATTTTGTACGAACTATATAGGAAGTAATGTGGAGGACAAATAATAATAAATTGAGGAGGAGGAGAAGGAAGATAAGAAGTGGATGGAGAAGGAAG
>NW_007386601.1:0-2476 GCF_000475195.1 Diaphorina citri
AGTAGTAGCCTACTGCTGGAGTAAAGGGATTTTTCAGTCCTATGCGAGCAGTATAAATAAGCACTATTATTATTATTATTATTACCCACAGGAAAAACGCTGCTATTTGTCCATTTGTGCTCCAGAAGTGCGAAGTCCATAATCCGTCCTTGACCTTTGTCTCCCACGTAATCTACGATATGTCTAAGCAGACGGTTCTCTCCCAATTTGTCTTCGCAAACAATCCTCTCTCTTCTCTGACATGAAATCTCTGACAAGGACTCAACACAATCCGTCACTTCGTGTTATGTTTAGAACAAAATATTATGAAAGAAAGCAGGCAGGACGAAGTCCATAATCCGTCCTTGACCTTTGTCTCCCACGTAATCTAGGATATGTCTAAGCAGACGGTTCTCTCCCAATTTGTCTTCCCAAACAATCCTCTCTCTTCCCTGACATGAAATCTCTGACAAGAACTCAACACAATCCGTCACTTCGTGTTATGTTTAGAACAAAATATTATGAAAGAAAGCAGGCAGGTAGGTATTTTGGAGCTTTCACATCAAACCCACGACCCCTCACCTGGGAGGATGTTGATAGATTGCCAGCTTGCTTTTCATTCGTTCCTATCTCATCTATCATTCTTTCCTTCTTCCTCTTTCACCTTTTTTCTTCTCTCCTTTTTATATAAAGCGTGATTTATTTACTCTTCTTATTTCACCTCATTACATTAAAAATTGTTTCTTTTTTTCTCCTTTTCCTCTCTAGTTTGCTCTCCCATGGCGTTGTTTCCCGGTAGATTTGGGATCAGCAGGAAAATCCCCATCCCAAGGTTGGTATTTATTTACCGATAATTCATTCAGTACTATGGAGGCATCCTTGAATACTAAACTTATGTGTGTATATTACTTATACTGATCATTAACTAGGTAATCCTTTTCCTTTTCCAACTATGAGGAAAAATCTGAGCAGCAATAGTGTAGTCTCTAAACTCTTTACTAGGTACAACGAGTTACGAGTATCAAATCTGAGTCCAAACAAATTACCCACTTCAGCTCATGTCTTTATGTTGGTTAGTGCCCGTATTGAGTGATTTTGGTGGCATAAATTCATGTGTAGTTTGATTTGTGATCTTGGCGGAAGCGGCGTGCGATGCTCAATTGACATTTCTGCTCGTTTTTCGCAACATGATTGATTCGCACATTCCTCGACATGAGAAAAGAGGAAGCAGATTTCTCTGAGACAAAACACTTTTCCTTCTTTCTAATGTCTTGCAAGTTCCTACTTTTCCCCAGCATAAATTTTGCTTCAAATAAACAGACAGAGTTGCCGAAAGTCAGAGGTGGCAGTACCTATGGTGGTTAATCTGAACTAAGGAAAAAAAATCATTGCAGAACTCTGAACTAAGGCACTTGCAACTATTTACATTTGAACGAAAGCATTAGGTACAGATTATAGAACTTCTACCAGGTAATACAGACCTATTAGGATCAGGGCTACTTTCTGGATTCGAAAAGGTTTTTTATGTAAAGTAATTAGACGGCAAGGAATAGATAGGTGACTAAGACTATCTCAGCTATCTGCTAGAGATAATCAAACAAGCATAGATATACCGATTTGTACACAACTGACTCGGAAATAATGGCACTAGACGTACGAGTATTGAGTGGGATTGACGCAAAATTAATGTCACAACACAAAAGATACCTGTACAACATTGGGTTAGGGTAGGTACTTATGTATTTCATTTTGACTTCACCAATGGATGTATCAATTCACAAAATTAACTCACGTACCTTGCATCCATATTATGAAATGGGTAGATCTCTATATACGGACGCTACTTTTGTGGATAAAAATGTAAACCCCTCAACATATTGGAAGCAATTTACATCAGTTTCGTTTCATTACCGTATGCGTGGCAATAGTGTAGTCTCTAAACTCTTTACTAGGTACAACGAGTTACGAGTATCAAATCTGAGTCTAAACAAATTACCCACTTTAGCTCATGTCCTTATGTTCATTTGTGCCCGTATTGACTGATTTGGTGGCATTAATTAATTCAGGTGTAAGTTGATTTCAGTGATCTTGGCGGAAGCGGCGTGCGATGCTCAATTGACATTTCTGCTCGTTTTTCGCAACATGATTGATTCGCACATTCCTCGACATGAAGTTTCCAACACCGAGACTATCTGTTTCCTCGATTGACAGATTACAGCTCTGATCATGAAGATCAGTCAGGTACGTCTAGTTCTATCCATTCCAGACAAGATTCATCGATCCACTCAGTTCGGATTGGTTCGAGATGTCGTGATCTATGGTGTTCCTAGCTTGGAGACTATTGGATAAAGCAATCAGGATGTTGAAGCTCATAAAGATGTCATCTAAAAATAAAAATAATAATGACGTTGTAGTGCTTAAATATGAGAGGGAATGTAATTATTATTAGTTTCCAGACTTTTTATGATGCGGAGTATCATGAAAATTTGCAATACGT
>NW_007386602.1:0-2475 GCF_000475195.1 Diaphorina citri
AGGTCTTTGCCCCTCTGAAAATAACGCACAAATCATTTATTAGAAACAATATTCAAGAATACATAGAACAAATAAAATGTAGGAAAATACATAGGTAATACAAAATTGGTTAAGCAAAAAAGATAAAAACAAAAGTGGTGAACTATGGTAAATGTCAGATTCTTTGGTAACAAACAGGAACCCTCTGATTAGGAAGGAATAATGCATAGGTAATAAGTTGGTAGAAAAAAAAAAAAAAAATACAAATACAAATTAAGAGGTAGGTATGTAAAACCTTCTGATCAATGTAAGTATAGTCAGTAACACCTACCTATTTTAAAATAAGTAGGTAATTATGACATTGCAAATCTATCTAAAATAGAAAATGGGATAGCAACCCTACCTAAGCCGCTATCACCATTAATAAGGGAGGAATTCCTCCACTAAGAAAAATCGGGACTTAGCGGTGAAGCCGCTAAGTATGAGGTCTGGGTAGGGGTACTATTTTTGGTAAAATCAAAGTTCATTTCAATATCACTTGGGTTAATATTTTCATTCTGGAACTGGAAGCCCTTGTTGGATTGTAGATTACGTCTCGGATTATTCGCATTGTTATCAAGATTGACTTGAGTCTTCTGTTGTTGTTGCTCGAGTTTCCGTTCAGTACATTTTTCATAGAATAAATCAGAGACTTTGACACCAGTGTTCAAATTCTCATGCTCAAACATACTGTACGGGTTCTTGCTCTTCTTCATACTTGTGTTTGCTTCAAAATTCAGATCACGCTTTCTGGGCCTGGAAACTGTAATATTGTTGGAAATATTCCTCTTGGTCTCAGAGGCTGACTTGTAAGGAAGAGGCGGAGGAACGTATTTCTCTAACGTTTCCTTTTGAGTCGCTCTCTTGTCTTTGTTCGCAATGGACGGGAACTCTTCATCTGAACCACTGAGTAATTCAAATGGATTTCTCGTTTTCGCTGCATAAGTTGTCCATGCAGGTCGGAACATTATGGCTGCTTCTAGATAACATAGATTTCTATTGCTCATCATTTGCTTGATTTTCTTCTGTCTTTCTAGCTCAGGGCAAGAAGGGCTCTTAGGGTTATGCATTCCTTTGCAATTTACACACTGGATCTGGGTAATATTGCATACGTGATCTTCCGATTCATCCTGGAAACATTTTCTACAAACATTATTCTTGCTGCGACAAACCTTACTGGTATGACCAAATTTAAGGCACTTGAAACATTGGATAGTTGATTGAACAAAGGGTTCACATGGAACGCGAGAGTACCACAGAAACACGTTCGCAGGCATATCAGGTCCTGCAAAGGTTAACTTGACAGATTGAGATGAACGATTGGGTTGGTGAGACTCAAAATTTAACAAATAAGTCAGTTGAAAAGTTTCAAAATGGAGTTGTTTGTCTTGCTTCAGATACGGAACTGCATTGTTGAGCGTCAAGAATTTCTCTTACTTCGTCACGAGATTCAATATCTTTCAGACCCATTTGAAGTACTTTCTGGCTGTCCCCAAGGGGGACACTTATCCGGACTAAGTTTTGACCTATTCATAAATGACATCTATTTATTTGTATCAACTATGTTTTGGTTATTTGCCGATGACATGAGAACTGGACAAATCATAAATAATGACGAAGATGCGCGTAAACTTCAAAGATCACTTGATTCCCTTCATCAATGGTGCCAGATTAATAAAATGGGTCCTGAATCGATACTTCAAAGTCCAACCCTTTGCTTCTTCGCTACTCGCATTTTGACTTTGGTCCTGCATCTGCACGTGCGGAAGGTTGGAGGTTTGTGGTGTGAACGATTTAGGCTGGTGACACTGAAATTTACGAAATGAGTGAGTTTGAAAGGTTTCAAAATGGAGTTGTTTGTCTTACTTCAGATACGGAACTGCATTGTTGAGCGTCAAGAATTTCTCTTACTTCGTCACAAGATTCAATGTCCTGAATCGATACTTCAAAGTCCAACCCTTTGCTTCTTCGCTACTCGCATTTTGACTTTGGTCCTGCAACTGCACGTCTCCAATGATACAAAACTATCCATCAGTTAGTCCCTATTCACTAACTAAAGGCTTTGAGAGGAAATATCCCACAAACCTCTGACTATTTGTTCCCCAGGAAGCAATGTGCTATTCAGAACTCATCGAGTATGTTTCGAAAAACGAGACCTAAAATGTTTTGCCAGAGTCTGAGTCAAATTCAAAACGTCGAGGGGAGGCAGAAGTATTCACTACTAAAGGCTTTGAGAGGAAATATCCCACAAACCTCTGACTATTTGTTCCCCAGGAAGCAATGTGCTATTCAGAACTCATCTACTAAAGGCTTTGAGAGGAAATATCCCACAAACCTCTGACTATTTGTTCCCCAGGACCCAGGAAGCAATGTGCTATGCAGAACTCATCGAGTATGTTTCGAAAAACGAGACCTAAAATGTTTTGCCAGAGTCTGAGTCAAATTCAAAACGTCGAG
>NW_007386603.1:0-2475 GCF_000475195.1 Diaphorina citri
CAGTACTGAATTTCTAAAGCTACTTAGTTTCTCGAAAGTTGGTGACTACAAATATGAGCTTTCACTAAAAGGGAAAGATAACCTTCCTGACTTTCACCGGAGATGATGAAAGGCGGACAATTTCTCCACCAAAGATCAGGGTTAGGTAGAAAGCAAAAAGTTCACATCTTGCTATCACTATAACTCTTCTGTTGTCGTTCTCTGTCTTGTTCTCTCAAATTAACGTTTGAGGAGCACGCCTTATATGTAAACAGATCTCACTCCCGTCTAAACTGAAGGGTAACACAATTTATTTACCGCTCAACTCTTGCTCACTCTTCTTAGTTTTGACCACTCTCTGAGAGCGCACTATACTTCCTCCGGCCTTGTGCTTTTCCCTTTATTTAGTGCAAATTTGGAATGTATTAATTTTCTCTTTAACCAAGCCTGTTATTTAAGGCGTGGCTTGACACAGGGCTAGCCTAGGCTAGGCTTTAAAAATAGAAAGAAAGAAAATAATTCCCCTTCCATTTTTCTAGCCTAGCCTAGCCCTGAGTCTAACCACCACCTTATTCTAGTCCGATATTCCACTATTAATATTTTCAAAATATCGATCTTGTATAAATTATTAAACCCTTTTTTTATCTCAAAAGTTGAGCTACTTCACTATATCTACACTCGTTTCAGTATTACACTTTTACACGACCTTATAATATTACCTCTTCGCATTTTTACTTTTTCATATTTTAGATTGTCTATTAGATGATAGGTAGATACATATAATATTACTATTCTCATGATATTACCTGATGTACCTACAGGGTGTCACAGATTCTCGTATCATACGGAATAGATAATGGAGGGAGATTGAAAAACAATACTTTCCTACGCAATGAGGAAAGTTAAAAAAGAAAAAAAAAAACACACACACACACAAGTGTATTTTTTTTTCTTATTTGTTTGCCTAACCACCCTGGAAAGGAGGATTTTTTTTTTTTTTTTTTTTTTTTCCTTTTTCCTCCCCTTTACTTTCCCATACTTTCCTACGCAATGAGGAAAGTTAAAAAAGAAAAGAAAACACACACACACACACACACACACACACAAGTGTATTTTTTTCTTATTTGTTTGCCTAACCACCCTGGAAAGGAGGATTTTTTTTTCATACCTCTCTCCTCCCATATACCACAGTAATCAACCACACAGTCCTAGCTGACACGACAGTATTATAAAATAAGGTGTTTTATTAACTAATTAGGTGCCTATTCTCTGGAACACGAGCTTCTGTGTCACCCTGTAATCACCAAATTAACTTGTACCTTCCATGTCTATTGCATGACCTTATCACCCTGTAGTCTTTCTTGCACCCTGAATTTTTTGCTCACACTAGCTTTCCCAGACTCTTTTTTGCTTTCTATTATTTTCTTTATTATTTTACCCACCTCTATGACTGCACTTTGCACTTCTAGATATAAATTTAAAAGCAATAATCTATGTTATTAGTAATTAGGATAATTATTATTGTGAAGTTACATATTCTTGAGAGTTCATTGCAACGATCAATAGGTACATTAATTAGACTTACTTTATCATTGACACTCGTTGCTAAGTTGAAAGCCCAGAAGGGATTGTAGTAGAACAGCCGCGGTAGACAATAATAGTAACACAGACCAAACTTCTTCTGGACTTCCTTCTCTCTTCGATTTCTGGACAGTAAGACGAAAAAGACCTTGGCAGTTAGTTCTCTCTATCAAACTTCTTCATAAAAAAACCTTCTATAAAGAAAGCTTAGTTGTACTTTATTATGTGACTTCTTTTTTTTTCTTTTTGTAGTCATCAGTGGTAGCATGGATGATGGAAATTAGTGCCCTACACGCCCTACACTTGAATTTAGACCACGCTACGCCACTGGTAGTCATACGAAATTCCTTTTTGGACTAGTCTGGACTGGCAACGGGTGTGGTGGCGCCATTACGTCTAAACTAGTCCAAAGAAAAATTTCGCATGATGACTCAAAGAAAAACACACACACACAAACACACATGGGCAGTAAAATACGATTATACGGCTCTATTTAACAACAAACCAACCAATTTTTGTTTCCTCGTTTCAGACTCCCGTAGCTCCGATACCTCGCACAGTGCTCACTCCTGCAGTCACCATCACTCCGGCCTCCTCTCTGGAAAACATTCACAGGATTCACTCCGCTCCAAATCAGCAGGAACTTCTGCGGGAAAACACCGAAAACGTGGAGAATTTCGCCAGGAATAGCACCGTTTCCCTGGAAAACATCACAAGGAATAGTGCTATGTCCTTGGAAAGTGTTACGAGGAATTGTAACATATCCCTGGAGAATATTAACAGGAATAATCAGATGACAACGCAGGATGATTCGGCAGGAATAGTGCTATGTCCTTCGAAAGTGTTACGAGGAATTGTAACATATCCCTGGAGAATATTAACAGGAATAATCAGATGACAACGCAGGATGATTCG
>NW_007386604.1:0-2475 GCF_000475195.1 Diaphorina citri
TCTACCTGCTTGATGCTCTATGCCTCTACCAGTCTACCTGCTTGATGCTCTATGTCTCTACCTGCTTGATGCTCTATGTCTCTACCTGCTTGATGCTCTATGCCTCTACCAGTCTACCTGCTTAATGCTCTATGCCTCTACCTGCTTGATGCTCTATGCCTCTACCAGTCTACCTGCTTGATGCTCTATGCCTCTACCTGCTTGATGCTCTATGTGCTATACTCTGTGTCCTTAGCGTTAGGGAAGATGTAATATGTTGAGAGAACAGTTTTCCAACATTGGGCGGGACAAAAAAATGGTCAGAGAGAGAGAGAGAGAGAGAGAGAGAGAGGGAGAAAGAGGGACGGAGAGAGTGGAAGAGAGAGAGAGAAAAAGAGAAAGAGAGAGAGAGAGCATTAACTGGAATCACACTTAGTTGAACAACTTAAATCTTCAGAAGTTTGAGAGCTTAAAGAAAACTTGAAAAAAGCTGATTTTTATTTATGACCCTCGCAAAACTTGCATTTTATTTATTGTTATTTGCATCGTAAGTAGGTATTTAACCTCGTTTACAAAACTGAATTCTGCATTTCTAGATTTTTGCAGTGCACAGAATATGTATTCGTACTTTAAAATAATGTATTTTAATAATGCTTACTGCTTTACAGTCTTTACCTACATAAATTAAAGTCATTTAAGAAGGACGCAAATAGGTACTTACCATAAATCAAGAGGAGAAGGGGAGACCGGGGCGTGTTCGGACGCTTTTCACTTTTTGATTTTTTAAATTTTTTTCTCAAATGATATTGGAAAACTTTAACTAACTGCTTTACAGTCTTTACCTACATAAATTAAAGTCATTTAAGAAGGACGCAAATAGGTACTTACCATAAATCAAGAGGAGAAACATGTCAACTTGAAAAGGGGTACTAGTTTGAAAAAGGTTGGGAACCACTGCTCTTTTGGAATTTATTGTTCTCACCAAACAACTTGGGAAAACTTTTTCAATTAGATTCTTCTTCTCTCTGAAGAATTAAAATCTAGTTAATCAAACAAAGACCTCATTCCTCATTCTGCTCAATGCTCATCCTTCATGTGGGTATGGGAGCAGGAGGAGGAGAAGAAGAAGGAAGGAAGCAGAAAAAGAAGAAGAAGAAGAAGGAAAAGGAATGGAGGAGGAGGAGGAGGACAAGACGAAGCAGGAGTATAGCAGGAGAATAAAGAGAAGGAAAAGGACGAGGAAAAGGAAGAAACAGAAGAAAGAACAGAGGAAAGAAGTAGGACAAGAAGACGAGGAAGAAGAAGAAGAGAAAGGAGAAAGAGAGAAGAGGATAAATAGAAGAGGAGAATGGAAAAGGAAGAGAAAATGTAAAAGAAGTGGAAAGAAAGTGAATAGGTATGAAAGCTGTAAAGAAGATGGTGCAAATAGGAATTAAATAGACAGTGTTTGAAGGTCAAATGATAGGATAGGAACAAATAAGTAGAGAGGAGGAGGAGAAGAAGAAGGAAGGAAGAAAGAAGAAGAAGAAGAAGAAGGAAAAGGAAGGGAGGAGGAGGAGGACAAGACGAAGCAGGAGTATAGCAGGAGAAAGAAGAGAAGGAAAAGGACGAGGAAAAGGAAGAAACAGAAGAAAGAACAGAGGAAAGAAGTAGGACAAGAAGACGAGAAAGGAGAAAGAGAGAAGAGGATAAATAGAAGAGGAGAATGGAAAAGGAAGAGAAAATGCAAAAGAAATGGAAAGAAAGTGAATATGAAAGCTGTAAAGAAGATGGTGCAAATAGGAATTAAATAGACAGTGTTTGAAGGTCAAATGATAGGATAGGAACAAATAAGTAGATATTATATGGACTTTCCCAAATGAACAATACTAACTACTTACTATGTACCTACTACTATCCAATCCACATAGTCTAGTCGTATTTTCCCCTCTTCTGAAGCACGTTTCCCCTCTTTTTTTTCCCATAATGGAGGAGTTGCAAATGGGTAAAAATTATTAAAAATGGTCGATTCCTAGTGACAAATCCAAATCTGAGGTCAAAATTCCGAAAAAATAACTGTAAAAGGTCGAAAATTCAATTTTCATTTTCCGTTCTAATGAAAGAGTTCAAAGCCAGCCTAGTTAGCTTAGTTGGTAGTGCGTCTGCCTTGTAAGCGCTAGGCCGCGGGTTCGATTCCCGCCCGGGGCAGATTTTGTTCTCAGGTACATGGTATACATGGATGAGAATGGAGACGCTGAAGGTAACTACTCACTGGTGGGCAGACAGATGGGGTTTAGTGGATATGGGTTATATCCAGTGGGGGCATTCACACGACATAGCAATATGAGTTTACCGGTAAGTACAAATCCGGAGTCCCAACCCTGTCCTCTCTCCTTATCCGGCGTTCTCTTCTCCTCTCCCTCCCATCAGTCCCTCTCTGGCTGATATTCCTAAATATTTCCCGCGAAAATGATAAGGTTCGGTTCTCGGAACGGCTGGCTTTCTTCTATCCTGACA
>NW_007386605.1:0-2474 GCF_000475195.1 Diaphorina citri
TAGCTAGGCTGGTTAGGGTTAGCTGTTCTCCTCCCTGTTTATAGTCCCACAGCTAGACACTAGTCTACTCTCTGTTTACGTCCCCTAGTCAGGTAAGTTAATGGGTTAATTGTAAGTACATAGGGTACCTGGAACTGGAACTTTATTTATTTACTCCCAGTCATAGTGAATTAGGTACATAGGTACAAACAAGGAAGGTAGGTAGCTATACTTTTTTGACCCGAGCTCCATTTTCAAAATTTCTGATTCGTTTTTTCGCAGTACAAGCTCGAACTTAGCTTTCTCGTTTCATCTTTATTTTTTGTTTTCTCTCTCTCTCTCTCTCTCTGGTCCACACATAGGTACATAGCTTCAAGCCTTTGTTATGTCCTTGTTGTAAAATAATTCACTTTCCAAACTGTTTTCGTCCCAAGTATGTTCCGACATTGAAATTTCTTTAATTCTCGAGAAAAAAAAAGGTCAAGAACAGAGAGAGAGGGAAGAGAAAGAAGGTAGAGTGTCGCATCCTTGTCACATTCGACAGCTACATACCAAATTTCAAGTCTCTAGCTCTTACCATTCTCGAGATATTTTGTTCACAGACAGACACACACACGGACCAATGGCTGAAACTTTGGATTTAGGCTCTAGGGACCTCAAAACGTGTCACGGACCAATGGCTGAAACTTTGGATTTAGGCTCTAGGGACCTCAAAACGTGTTTTGGCACTAAAATTTGACCATCGAAAATTTGACCCGATTACATTACTTTCCTTCCTATAGGATAAGGAAAGTAAAAAGACGAGAAACTCCCGGAACCCGATTAAATTACTTTCCTTCCTATAGGATAAGGAAAGTAAAAAGAGGGATATTTCTATGGAAAAGAGATGGAAGAAGGAGGGAACAAAAGAGAGATAAAGTTGGAAAAAAAAAGAGATATTCAGATAGAAAGAGGGATATTTTTATAGAAAATGAGATAGAAAAGGGATTAAAGACGGAGGGAGCAAGGGAGAGAAAGGGAAGGAGGGAGCGAGAGAAAGAGGGAGAAGGTCAGATAGAAGAGACCTAGAGGGAGGAGTGGAATCAAAAGGAAAGAGAGGATGAGAGAGAGGGGAGGGAGAAGAGAGCTAGAGAGGTGCTTCGCATTTTTGTCTGAATTCTTCACCAAACTTTCTCCCTGAATTTTCCTTTGTGTGAGAAATCCTATGTAAATACATTCTGTGTAGATTATACATCTGTACAAATGTAGTAAATGTACATTTATGAATGTGTTGTAAAAGTCCAGTCACTAAGAGTGATATAGTAAAGTGTTTATGTAAATAGACAGCAATAAAAATGATATTAACTTATTAACAACGTTCTCACTGATGGATGATACAGATACAGTCGTTAGGTCGAGTTTTACCACCGTGGATTGTCTCAAGATTGAGTTCAATCCGAGGTTGACCTGGCTATTAAGTATAGGGAAATCCTCGTTTCATATCAATCCAGAATTGGTAAACTCCAGCTTAGAACTCTTAGAAGGATAGATCAATGAATTAATACAGATTTATTTGATCTTTCTTACAAATAACCTTCCTTTGAATGGATTATTTCGTTGCTGATGGGATTCAAACCGCGGTCTTTCCGGAAATCCATTGTTTTAGCAAAACTTCATCACTAGCTTTTCGGAATAAAACAGTTTATTGAATAAACAATAAATTTATATTCAACTCGAAGCAGAAGATAGCCGTTCGTTTCAAGGTCATGGAGTACCTATGTACGTGATGGCTATGTGAATAGAAAGCAATAAAAATGATATTAACAACGTTCTCACTGATAGATGATACAGTTCATCCTTTTGAAAGTTGACAATAATTAATTTGTTTAAACTTCAAATGGCCTTCTTTTGACTTAATTATTTTGTTGCTGATGGGATTCAAACCGCGGTACCTTCAGAAATCCAATGTCCTAGCAAAGAATAAATAACTCTATTGAATAAACAATAAATTTATATTCAACTCGAAGCAGAAGATAGCCGTTCGTTTCAAGGTCATGGAGTACCTATGTACGTGATGGCTGTCTGAAGGGACCCTTACCTAATCCTAGCTTAGCTCCAAGCAACAAATCCTAAGGAAAAGCGAAAAGAAAGGTACCTTTATGAAAATCTTCTTTCCCTAATACAAAGAAAGGGAGAGAAAGATTGAAATCGGTATAAAGAGAACAGAAAGGAGGTGGGGAATTCTGATGACGAAGAATGACGGAGATAGAGCGATAGGGAAGGACAGAGAGAGAAAGAAAGAGGAGTATATGACGAAAAGGTACAATGGAGGAGAGAGAGGGAGTGTGTGAGAGAGAGAGAGAGCGAGCGAGAGAGAGAGAGAGAGAGAGAGAGAGAGAGAGAGAGGGAGAGAGAGAGAGAGAGTAAGGAATAACGTACAAAACGGTCCCTAAATCTCCTAAAATGTCGCTCAAAGGTCGCAAAAAAATAACGTTGAAGCAGCCATGGTTTACGAC
>NW_007386606.1:0-2012 GCF_000475195.1 Diaphorina citri
CTGATGAGGTCTACCTGACACCTGATGAGCACACACTATCTGTACCTGATCAGGTGTACATGTCAGGTCTACCTGATAATGTGTGCCCATCAGGCGTCAGGTAGACCTGACAGGCGGACCTGATCAGGTGTACCTGATAGTGAGTGGCTGGTCTAAAGGTTTGACAGAGGGAACTGTAACAACGGAGGTCTTATCGTCCCGAAATCGAAGAGAGAAGGAGGACAGGATAGGAGAAAGCCAGCCGTTCCGAAAACGAACCTTTTCTGTTTAGGATAAAGTTTGTCCCGTCTGAGTCAGAGTTCACCCGACTCGAGTTTCTCCTAAAAAGTAGGCGAAAGTTTCTCCTAAAAAGTAGGCTTTTCACCCGACTCGAGTTTCTCCTAAAAAGTAGGCTTTTCACCCGACTCGAGTTTCTCCTAAAAAGTAGGCGAAACTCGAGTCGATTGGAAGACAATAAAAGTAAAAGTATCCATAATCAAATAATCATATAAGCGGTAAGAAATAATGTTAATACATAGGATGTCTAATATAAACTTGACCAATAATAATCGCCATACTTATTGGAATTTTTGTTGATTCTTTTCTTAATGGATTTATATATCGATTTTTATTTTCTCTCCGCTCTGCAGGTGATCGGTATATTCGCGGGGTTCGGCATCCTGCTCCTCGTCGCGTCGCCACTGCTGCTGCTAGCCGCCCCCTGTATCGTATGCTGCAAGTGTCACGTGTGTACCAGTGGCGACTCCGAGGACGATTTGCCCCTCGAGATAGACGTGGATCTGCCCTCGCCCCCGCCTCTGCCCGCCCCGAGTGAACCCTTCGCCACTGCTGATGAAAATAATAGCTCACCAACCGCGACTGGTGATGTGCAACCCCCGGGGGAAAGCTTACCGGTCGCGACTGATAATGTTGGAGATAGTTCTCCACTTTCCCACCAGAGTAAGGGTCCCTCGACCCCCGAGTGAACCCTTGGGCATTGCTGATGGGCAATCCCCAAAGGAAAACTCACCAGCCGGGACTGGTGAAAAAGCGACTGGTAATGTTGAAGCTAGTTCTCCGCTTTCCCACTAAAGCGAAGCAGTTGGTGAGGGACCATCGACCCCCGAGTGAAAGTCTACCGGCCGCTCCTGGTAAAAGTTTTGAAGCTAGTTCTTCTTTTTCCTCTTATCGTTCCGAAATCGGAGAGAGAAGGAAGACAGGATAGGAGAAAGCCAACCGTTCCGAGAACGAACATTATCCGGTCAGGATAAGATCCGCCTAGGACGGGAATCGAACCCACGTCCTAGGGTGTTCAAGATACTGTTACAGGGCATTAGTTTTAAACTTTTAAATTGAATGCCACTGATAGGCGGGGGGGGGGGATCGTAAAAATACCCCATTTTTTGGCCCCAGGGGACCCCAAAACGGAGGTTCATTTCCCGATTGGGAAAATTTAGACCGGTGTCTGAGACTACCAAGGTACATACACAAAAAGCCCACTCCGAGGCTTAGGTGTAGGGGCCAACGCCCTTAAAGGATGGGTTAACGAAACGCTATTTAGACATTGAATTAGACAGTGAACCTCTTTTTTTTTTTTTTTAGTGGGTTTGACAGGGGGAACTGTAACTGCTATGGTCTTATCGTCCCGAAATCGAAGAGAGAAGGAAGACAGGATAGGAGAAAGCCAGCCGTTCCGAGAACGAACATTATCCCAGCAGGATAAAATCCGCCCCGGGCGGGAATCGAACCCGCGGCCTAGCGCTTACAAGGCAGACGCACTACCAACTAAGCTAACTAGGCTGGCTAGAGGGGCAAAACTGTGGAACTGTAATGCAAGCCATTCACTGTCAGGTTCGCCTGTCACAAAAAGCGCAATCTGAAGTTTAGGTGTAGGGGCTAGATAGCCCTAAAGGATGGGTTAAGCTTCTACGAATCACCTGTCAGGTCTACCTGGTAGTGTGTGTGCTCATCAGGTTTGAGATGGACAGTCGGACCTGATGAGGTCTACCTGACACCTGATGAGCACACACTAT
>NW_007386607.1:0-2473 GCF_000475195.1 Diaphorina citri
CACCGCAACTCCTTCAGTGGTAATTTACTGGGGAAGAGACAAAAGGAAAGTAGTCAGAATTGAAGGAAAGTAGCCAGAGTAGTCTCAAGTGTCTTCTATCATCAGGTCATCACTCTCAACTCTCAACCTTCTACCTGCCTGACTAGCCTGTGTTATGAGAACAGTGATCAAGGCGATCAGCAATCACCTGGTAAGCGGGAGGGCGTGTTATTGAAGGAAATTTAGGATTTTAAAGTTGCGCAGGTCACAGCTAAACGGCTACGTAGTAGAAAAGAGATAGAAAGATATTTTTTTTTCATAGTCGTGTTCAGAACAAAATTTGTTATCTAAATATGCAAACTCCCAAAAATGGGCGTAAGTGACGTTACGCCCTTTTCTTAGACCACGCCTCAATTCGTTCTCTGCACGATTTACCTAATTGCTACCCGTTCTGAAAATATTGAGGAGTTTTTTCATGGAAATATTTATTTATTTAGGTAGGTTCTCTGAATTCTCTTTTCTCTTACCATATTAATGACTTGCTGTCGTTCTCGAGAAACAAATTGCTGCTTAAACTCCCTTGGGTTTCCTTCAGTCGCGTATCCAACTCCGCCATCTTGCTCCGCACCCAATCCACTGTAAGGTTATCCACCACTAGTTGACCGGCCTGTAGGCGGCCCGACGAATCCGACACTAGGGAGTCGTCGAACTCAATCGAGCTGAGACTGTCGGCCCGACATTCCCTGTGGAAGAAAGTTGAAGTATTTTAATTACGACTTTTCATATTTAAATACCCTCTATTCAAATCAATCAAAAAATCATGAATCTTTGTGGTAAAGCAAAGAGCTTTTCCACAACTTTAGTCAATAAGTGGGCATCACAGACTTACTAAGTTCCTCTTTTACTATTAATTTTCATCTACTCGTATCATCAATTTACACTGGTAATGCCGCCACTGGTCGCTACTCGATTAAAGTAGCTACTCACTTGTTCTCAAGAGGTTGAGTGCACCCCGAACTCCAAACACAGAGCCGAAAAAACTTCGACCCCGCCAGGAATCGAACCCGACACCTCTGGAGTGCAAGCCTAGTGTGATACCCACGGAGGCTACTCTACTACCTCTACCTCTGGAAACGTGAACAAAGACTGTTTTTGTGTTTATACCTATTCTGTGAAAATACCTACGAAAAGACCATTGGAAACTCACTTATATTTACTAGAAAACTCAACGTATTCTTGAGAAGGTTTGATGATTTCCACCGCTTTCTCCATACGGGCTGAAATTTCCTGGAAGTCTATGCCACTCGTGCTCCACTTCTTCGTCAACTCGGACAGGATTTCTTGCCTGAAATTGGGGAAATAGAAAAGGGACATCAGGGAAGGTTATTTATACAGGTTTCAATGAACTGTATAAGCGAGGCCCATCTTCGCGTCTTCCCAAATGTAGGTGCTACCTGCAATGAACAAGACCTGCTGCTAGCGAATGATGCGGCGATCCAAGTTGAAGAATACAGGGAGAGGAGTATCTGACATGGTCATTGGTCAAAGTGGACACGGAGAGTAAGTAAGTAATGAACTGTAACAACGGAGGTCTTATCGTCCCGAAATCGAAGAGAGAAGGAGGCCAGGATAGGAGAAAGCCAACCGTTCCGGAAACGGACTTAATCTGTTTAGGATAATGTTCACCCTGAGAGGGAATTGAACATGGGACCTTGCGTTTACAAGACAGGTGCACTGCCTTCCAAGCTGACTAAGCTGGCCTCTAAGTCGCACAGAAAAAGCCCACGTTGAGGCTTGGGTGTAGTCCCTACAGCCCATACACTTAAGTCTGTTTGCCGTGTAGGGACAAACAGACCTAGAAGCTGGGTTAAGCCTATACGAAGCTGGCCTCTTTGTGAATTTTACTTGGTTGGATCTTCTCCAAACTTACCAGGAGGTGGCGAAGTTCTCCATCACGGACTGTTGGTATTGCACCAGGGAGGGCAGCAAGGTTTCGCAGAAGTCCTTCTGCGTCTCCCCCGCTTCTATGACGAGCAGTACGTATTCATTGTGTACTAGGTGGACACGCCGACACGCCCGGGAGGAGGAGGAGGAGAAAGACAGACGTTTCGAGGCGAACCTAGCACTTAGAAGGCAGACGGTCTACCCTTCAAGCATACTAGGCTAGTACCGGGAAAAAGTCGAGATAAAAATACCCCGTAACAGCATTTCATGTTAAAAGCCGAGAGTTGGGTCCCTTCAAAGCTTCAAACCCTTGACGTTCGCAAATGGATTCTCTTACCTCTGCCGTGGTTTGTACAATGAAGTGCTTATGTCCGTCCCAGCATACACTGAGGACGGTTTGGTTCTCGTCATTGCGCGTGTCACGCCGTTAGTAACGCCATGCAACAGGCCAGACCCGTTACTGCCGTTCAGAAGGCTGTTGAAACTCTGGACAACACACAGGTTAGCAACACACGGTTAGTTCAAACGGAAAACAACGCACAAAAAGTCT
>NW_007386608.1:0-2472 GCF_000475195.1 Diaphorina citri
CTCTCTCTCTCTCTCTCTCTCTCTCTCTCTCTCTCTCTCTCTCTCTCTCTCTCTCTCTCTCTCTCTCTCTCTCATTCTGTCTTGACTCAGTTCGTGTGTTGGGTGAATGTAGTTTTGTTTTTGCTGATACTTTGCTTGGGTAGCAATGAAAGCATTATATGACCTTATTTAGACTGCTGGGCTAAAAGGACTTTTCAGTCTCATTCGAGCAGGATAAACAAGGTATATTCTATTCTACCTTCTTAGCCTGGGTTAGCATAGCAAGCTAACAATGGTCCAGTGGTAACGCGCTTGCTCGCCATGCAGAAGGTCCCGGGTTCGAATCCCACCATCGACAAAAATTTGTACTCGTTTTTAGATTGCAAATATTTCATAGCCGTTTTTATTTCGTAGCGGTGAAACAACTGCTACTTTTTCAGGCGATTTTTTGTCAACAATATAAATTAGTGAAGTGTTTACTACTAATTACCTACTATGTTCTGAGTTACATATTATGCATGTTAGTAATAGACTCAAGTGGTGATACTGTGTTAAGTAAGTTAGGTAGATGACTCAAGTATAGTTGCAAATCTTATTCAGATTAATAATGAGGAGTCATCCATTAGGGGAAATATACCCAATATTGGACCCATGAGATATTTCAAATGTGTGGCGGTAGGTCTTATTTGAACATTAAGAACACCTAACAGTCCCAAACGATCCGTTTTCGCCGTCAAGAGGTTATAATAAAGTCCAAGACAACATGGCCTTCAAGACGGATGACTCCGAGAAAAATGTCAGTGACGGCTGTTCAAAATTTCCAACCCCCATATCCTTAGGAACACCGCCACACATTTGTTTATTCCCGGATAGATGGGCGGTGTGTGCCGTTCTTGTATGAATGTGAAAATAAAGGCCATAATAATAAAACTCTTAAAAAAGGTACGACCCATATTTCCAACATTAGGGTCCGCTTACCCTAATTTCATACTGTGATTTGCTATTTGCAGGTGTGAGTGCAACTAAAAACAATGGCATATAGAGATTCATTTCTTAATATCAAGGTAGCAATAATGAAAACTACAATGATTTAAGGAGGTAAATTTCACAAATCTTCTAATAATCAGGTCTGTCCCACATTTGCAACACTTACCTTAATTTCATACATTTCATACTGTGATTTTCTATTTACAGGTGTGAGTGCAACCGAAAACAATGGCATGAAGAGATTCAATTTCATATATCCTAACTTCATTTCCTAATATCTATCAATGCAGCAATAATGGAAACTTGGTACAATGGTTTCAGGTTTCAGTAGTTATTGTTATATGATTTATGATTTATTCGTCCCTTATTGAATGAGAACATCTACCGTATCAATTTTGTTGTTGTTGTTGTTGTTGTTTTGTTTTTTTTTTTTTTTTTTTTTTTTTTTTTTTTTCTTCTACCTATGTAAAATTAGGTTTGTACATTTTTAGAATCTGTCTGACTTTCGCTGTCTTCGCGGTTGAACTCTCAAGAATATGAGAATTTGAGAATATGGAATCTTGTGAGCTTGACACAATAGATCAGTTGGGCTTACTTGGGTGATGTTTCAAAGTCATAGAGTAGGAAAAATAAGGAAGAACTGAATTTTTCTTTTTCTCTACGACTTCTAGATACCGAGATAAATCGATTAAAAAAATACCGGTAAATCGTGAAGTTTGACGTCACGGCATACGCTCGTAGGCGATGACGTCACATCAAATGTCCCGAGCAAAGCTCCCTCGCAGGCAACGCATTAATGTGTGAGTGCGCATACGTTTCTGCGCAGTTCTTTCTGCTCCTCCGCAAGCGTGCTTGCATAGTGGCGCTACCCAGCGGACGAAAAAAACAACTGCGTAAAGTCTGACGTCACACATCTTTAAACTCTTTCATTAGAACGGAAAATGAAAATTGAATTTTCAACCATTTACATTTATTTTTTCGGAGTTTTGACCTCAGATTTGGATTTTTCCCAACTTTTTACATAGAAATCGACCATTTATTTACCTATAATTTTTACCCATTTGCAACTGCTCCATTGGAGAGTCATCACATGGGAGCAATGGTACGTAGTGTGATCAGTGTGATATCAATTCCGCAAATGCAGTTTTAATTTCATTTTCGAGCTAAGTAAGACCAAGGTTTTTGGTACTGGACCTTGGGCCTCAGAATCGAGTAACCCACAGCTCACACTAAGTTGTTTCTTAATCAATGTGTTTCTTCTACTTCTTTCTAATTCAATAAAATTCTTTATTAATTGTGATATCAATTCCGCACTCACTTAGGTCTGTGGGAACGGGAGCAGAAATGGAACAGAGTTGTAAATTAATTAATGTCTGAACGATACAATTTTACAATTCTCTAATTGACGAGACTAGAAATATATACAGTGTGTCTCAACTCACCGGAAGCTAGAACACGGGTGGATCACCCAGGCCTTCTGTCGTATCCGCTCTTAAGGTTGAAAAT
>NW_007386609.1:0-2472 GCF_000475195.1 Diaphorina citri
AGGTGGCGCCAGTTACCAGAAAAGTCCAGGGGACCAAGGTACAACGGGGGCCAAGGTACGACTAGACACCCTACATAGAAAATATTACGTATGTCTCTTATCTCTCACATCTTGTTGGGTTAAGGATTTACAAAACGTGTTTTATAAATGTGTTTAGCATTTACAGAACCATGTTTTATAAATTTGTTTCGCATTTTCAAAACGTGTAACAGATTAAGTTGCAGAATTCAGTTATGAATTTATTCAAAAAAAGGGGGACCCAATAAAGTATAAAATCCGCATATAAAAAGCTTCGTCGTAAAATTAACCCGTTCAGGCACGAAATAAAAATATGAAAATTTAATGCCCAGGTACTCTTTCGAAATTTTAACCGAGTAGCGCTGATTGTAAATCGAAATAGAATGAAGGTGTAGGTATTTTCTGTCAGGAATTGGAATCTGAATTTTTAAGTTCAACACGTTCGCTCCGAAACGTATTCTATTGTGTTTACCCAAAGGCCCCCGTATATATTAAAACATCTCCCTTACATGAGAGACAAACTCTTTTATCGTTGAAGGGATGAAACTCTCGCTTCTTTGTCCTTCATTTCTTTCCATTTTTTCTCCTTTTCCCCTCCACTTTCCCCCTATTCTTTACCTTCACTCACTCCTCTATCTAATAATTTTTTCGCCGCCTTTATCAAATAATGTTCTTCTTTCACCAGCAACTTTTTATACCCCGACAATAATAATAGATATGTAGGTATACATACATAAAATATATATGTATATTTTCTATGTACAGTACACCTATAGATACAAGATATTGTGTACAAAGGTAGCTATGCACCACCCACCTATAGGTATCTTTTTACAGTGTTCGGCTGTTCGGATAAAACTGACAAAAGCCCCTTCCTGTTTCCCGTCCTTTGCATCCATCTTTTTCTTCTTCTTCCTCTCTCCTCTAAATTCCTTTGTTTTCTTCTTTTTCTTCCTATGCCGCTTTATCTTCCTCTTTTTCTTCTCATTAGGTTTATACTAACTTTTTCACACCTAAACTTGTGAGCATTTTAGGCATGTTTTTGAAGAGCCACCAGCACCCTTTTGAATCAAGGTGGAAAATGCTGAAACTTGACGTAGCTCATTTTTACTTTCAGTAGGTAAGATACTCTTCTTAACAAGAACAAAAATCATTTACCTTCCACTCTACGTCCGAGTCGCAGTTTGGTCACCCCTATCTAATCGCCCTTTATTTGACCGTTCATTGAACGGAGCGTGACCTGATCGTGTGGTGGCTACCGGACTACCGGCTTTATCCTGTGTCACAAAATAGAAAATATGTATCTAGGGTAAGTGTACCATTTATTCGCCCACCTAAAAAACGTACCATTTATTGGCCCACCTGCCCACATTTATTTTTCTATTTTTCATTTTACAGTTTTTATTCTATACCATTCTAACATTGGTCACTGTAATACTTGGGTCGAAAACGTTTTACATCAGGTAATTCCTTTCCTTTTTTTTATTTTCTTTCTCTCCCTCTCTTTCTTTCTCTCTATTTCCTCCATCTCTCCGTCCTCTTTCTCTTTCAATGTGATTTATTTTAGTTGAATTAAATTGCTGAGTGTTTCTATCGTCTCGTCTCTCTCTCTCCTCTCTCTCTCCTTTTCCCCTCTTTCTCTCTCTCTCTTTTTTCTCCTCTTTCTCTCTCTCTCTCTCTCTTTTCTCTTTCCTTAAAGCTTCCTATTTCTGTCTCGAGAAAGTCTTTTTCTATTTACATCAATATTATTTCTGTCCTTTTCAATTTCTGTCATTTATTTTTTCCCCACAATCCTGTTAGAATCTATTTATATCACCTTTATTTCTATGTAAGTACATGGACTTATTTTCTATGTACATAGGTACATGGACTTATTTTCTATGTACATGGACTTTGTATGTGTCTTCTACTTCTATGTAGTGAGATCGATTGAAATAAGGCTTAACGTACTTGTACCATTAATAGCATTGAATAATTTATTGAACTTTGTTTATTCTGCTGGAATAGGACTGTCAAGGCCCCTACAGACGAGTTCATTTGGCGCCAATTCACTGTTGCCGGTCCAAATGGTCTCGAATCAAACGGTAAACGACACACAATAAGTTCACGAGCCCAAAAATAAATCCCCCACAATCCTGTTAGAATCTATTTATATCACCTTTATTTCTATGTAAGTACATGGACTTATTTTCTATGTAAGTACATGGACTTCTTTTCTATATACATGGACTTTGTATGTGTCTTCTACTTCTATGTAGTGAGATCGATTGAAATAAGCCTTACAGTACTTGTATACCATTAATAGCATTGAATAATTTATTGAACTTTGTGTATTCTGCTGGAATAGGACTATCAAGGCCCCTACAGACGAGTTCGTTTGGCGCCAATTCACTGTTGCCGGTCCAAATGGTCTCGAATCAAACGGTAAACGACACACAATAAGTTCACGAGCCC
>NW_007386610.1:0-2472 GCF_000475195.1 Diaphorina citri
ACGGAACTATGGACCAGCCTGACACTAGTGACCTACTAATGAAGATGAGGAATTTAAGCGCAAAGCTACGATGGGCCGCGCTGGGCCGGTTTGGATCCGTATGTGTGTGATGGTTAGAAATGCTCTCTCAGAATCGAATAAGATATACTGCGAGGTGTTCAGAAATGCGCGCTTGGAATCGAAAATGATATACTGTGTGGTCTTAAACAAGAAATACTGACTCGGAATCAAATATTATAGTATGTTCCTAAAGACAGGGACACGACAAAGCCTCACATGGGTCTGACAGATGATTTTCTAGATATACCTACATACGTATGTAATCCCAATGACGGCCTCTCACGCACAGACTATCCGACCTAAGTTTGTCGGCCAGCGGAACGAGTGTAGCGGAAAAAGCTTCCGGCTACAAATCTTTCAGATGGTCTGAGGATTGAAGTCGAAAGCCGCCACACACTTTCCGACTGGGTGAGTCTGAGTGGTCGAATTATGTACATAATTATGTACCTGGCTACTTATTTACCTACCCAAGTATCAAGCTTTATACGGTGCCATTAAACCTCTATCAAGTGAACTTTTTCTAACTGTGCTGTGATAGAAATTCAAAATACTATTCCAGGTTCAATTTTAATTTCATTAATCTTGTATTTTCTAGGGTCCACCACTCCGCCGTCTAATAAATCATATGCTAGTAAAACATTTCGCTAGACAAATAAAATGTTTGAGGTTAACACTGATTGAAGAATTCTTCATCTTTCTCCCATATGTCCTCATAGGCGGTTCTTGCCTAAATTTTTGGGGGGGCTTGATTTTGAAGGTACACCTTCAAAATTTTGATTTAGCTTTATGTAAAAACGAAAGCCGCCACACACATTCCGAAGGTCTGAGCGTGAGTGACCGGCCGATGTATGCAGGTAAGCACGTACCTACCCACTTACCTAGGTAGCTTTATACGGTGCCGTTAAACCTCTATCAAGCGAACTTTTTCTAACTGTGCTGTGATAGAAATTCGAAATTCTATTCCAGGTTCAATTTTAATTTCATTAATCTTGTATTTTCTAGGGTCCACCGCTCCGCCGTCTAATAAATCATATGCTAGTAAAACATTTCGCTAGACAAATAAAATGTTTGAGGTTAACACTGATTGAAGAATTCTTCATCTTTCTCCCATATGTCCTACATTCTTAGCATCCAATCAGGAGATCATCCTATGTTGTTTAAGTTTAGACTGTTTCGAGTTTAGAGGCATAAAAATATCAGGCCAAATACCTAGGTCGTTTGAAGATTGTTTTTATTGGATTTCTCATTTGTCTGGATCCACAAAGAGACTGAAAGTCCTATGTATGAGTAGTTATGTGAAATTGTACATACCTATTTTATATAGTGTTCTTGGAAGTTTCATAGAAAACACCACGATTAATTTTGTTTATATGTCGGAAAATATTGTCAGGCTCACAACTCCAATATATGTATGTGAACAAAGTCAAATATTATTGTTAACAAAAACTATCAATACCAATAGAGGTGTCAGGTATGGTTGTACCTGGTAGTAGTTACGTATCAAAAAATAAGTAATGTGTAATGTTATATCTATCTAAAATTTAATTATTTCAATACCTAATTTCTCGAACAAATTTATTTAAGAGTGTGTGAAATTAAATTAACTTTAGCTGTTAAGCATTCAACTTAACACGAGTAATACTCACAAAATACTTAAGTACCTCAAAACACTTAAATTTGATGTAAACACTCAAATAATTAAAATTGATGTAAACACCCAAATAATTAAAATTGATGTAAACACTGGAACAATTAAAATTGACTAAGCACTGTAATTAGTGTAATTAACTAATTACTATTCCGGTCCTGATGAGATAATGTAAGAGTACAGTGTAATTAGTGTAATAATTACTTGTATTAGGTAATTTAGAAACGTACTGCCTATTGTACCTGCGAATTATTGAGAGTTTTGCAAAGTGATTCATTCGGAAATAAGACTACGGTTACACTGTAAAAGACTAGTCTTCTAGTCCATTCGTTTTTTTTTTTTTTTTTTTTTTTTTTTTTTTTTTTTTTTTACATACCTCCTAATATGGATTTCACCCCATCTGAGTGGGACCGACAAAAGTCTGCAGCACGAGATTAGATGGTCACCCATCCAGCTACTATATACAAGCGCAACGTTGCCTCACTTTAGTGATCTATTCCTGTGCTTTAAGCTCAGCCAAAGAACACAAGGCAGGGTTTAATTCCTAAGGCCGGCCACTTACTGACAGGCACACCTGATCAGGTCCGCCTGTCAGGTCTACCTGATAGTGAGTGACTGGCAAAAGTAATGCCTGAGAAACACACACAAAATAAGAACCTACCTCAACATGTTATCCATCTAGAAGATCTCCCCAAGAATATCAAACACAAGAATGTAAAAATAACACTATTGAACACTTTGGCACTTTACTGAACTAAATAAAC
>NW_007386611.1:0-2471 GCF_000475195.1 Diaphorina citri
TCTTTTCAGTGCTTATAACACTACGTGCTTGCTATGAATGGTGTCTAAGTGTTGGCATATTCACTGCTACAACAGAACTATATTTTTATTTAGTTAAATTAGCACGTCTACTAAGGATTTTAGCCTGAAGTGACGGTCTAATGGAATATTTTTCGACGGCCATTTTTGTTCACAATATTAAATGACTGGATTTTTTCTCTATACGTTGTGTTGTTTAAGGAGTTGGATGATTATTTATTTCTCGTTCAATATTAGATTCAGTATCCTTACAATAAGTACTTGTCGAGTAGCTGGATTGTTTAATATCAAGTTCCATTGAGTCGATTATCTGAGTTTCTGATTGCTTAGATTTAGGATTTGGTGATCTATTTCCAAGTTCGTCTATTTCTATTTTGCATGGTTCACTCTGATTCTCTACCTTCGCTGGTTCATTTTGATTCTCTAGCGTCGCCTCAGATTTCCGGGAGTGGTGTTTTGATTTTCTGTTTCGAAGTTCTGTTTCCGTTTTCCACAACGTTAATAATATTCTTAGAAGACTTTGGTTGGGTGGAGGAGCTCACTGAGTGAAAATCCTGCCATAAAGCCTTGAAAAAAATTCTCAGTTCTTTAAAGTCGGAACTTACCAAACGATTCCGAGTTAACCAAAAGGTTCACAATAATGGAGCATATTATGCAAATGAATGAATGAATTGACGGTCTCGTGTTGACATAGCACCTTTTGGGTACCTTCTCGCCCTTCTGATGAGCAAATTGCGCGATGGGCATGCTACGACCCAGACCCGTAAATAAAGTGTAGTAAATGATTTATCGCTATTTTAATTCTAAACAAATGTTGGGAAATCGTATGCTCAATCTCTATCTGCCAGCTTAGCTAGCTTGGAGGGTAGCGCGTCTGCCTTTTAAGTGCTAGGCCGTGGGTTCCATTCCCACCCGGGGCGGACTTTATCCTAATGAAGGTTCGTTCTCAAAACGGCTGGCTTTCTCCTATCCTGTCTTTCCTCTCTCTTCGCTTTCGGGACGGCAAGACCCTAGCCACTACCTCTATCCAACCTCCTAAAAAATATCCCTGACTGATTTTAATCCAATTAACCCTCGTTTTAACAAATTCTTCATTTTAACCCATTACCAGTCCGGTGTCACGGATTTGCACGAGGTAGGCCGGGCCATGGCTACTCTCATGTCGGACGACGTGTTTCATGAGGTTGCGTATAAGGCGCGCAACCGCACGCATCTCCTAGCTGCCATGGACGAGTTTCTGGACGCAGTGACGGTTTTGCCGCCCGGGGAGTGGGATCCGGCTATCCGGATAGAACCGCCCGCCGCCATACCATCCCAGGTAAGGACGCTTTAGCCGGCCTTTAGTTCGGAAAAAAATCGTGTCGTGCGGAGTGGGAACACGCTCATTTAAATTACATTGTCTACAGGACATTTTCTGTTGGTCGGAAAAAATCGTGTCGTGTAGTACCTAGTAGGTACACGTTCATTTAAATTGCATTGTCTACAGGACATTGTGTTGTTCGGGGGAAAAATTGTGTCGTGTAGTAGTAGGAACACGCTCATTTAAATTACATTGCCTAGAGGACATTTTGTCGTCCGGAAAAAAAAAATCAGATGAAACTCACGATAAGATGCAATGGGCCATTTATGTATTTGGGTTAAAAAAAAAAACTGCCAATAGAACTGTTGCGTTTGGGCAAAACATTATGAATAAAAGGGTGATTTCTTTGTAAAAAGTTGTGAAGAATCCAAATCTGAGGTCAAAACTCCGAAAAAGTGACTTTGAAAGGTCAAAAATTCAATTTTTATGTGCCGTTCTATTGAAAAAGTTCAAAGAGTGACGTCAGATTATGAGAAATGCGCAGAAACACATTAGACTAGTGTTGCCTACAAGGGAGCTTTGCTCGGGACAGTTGATATGACGTCATCACGTACGGAAGCGTATGCCGTGACGTCAATGTTTAAGATTTACAGGTGTTTTTTAAAACAATTATCTCGGGATCTAAAAGAAGGAAAAGATTAAAATTCTCTAGTTCCTCATTTTTTTTCAGCTCATCGCAGAAACATATTAGGCTAGTGTTGCCTACAAGGGAGCTTTGCTCGGGAAAGTTGATATGACGTCATCACGTACGGAAGCGTATGCCGTGACGTCAATGTTTAAGATTTACAGGTGTTTTTAAAACAATTATCTCGGGATCTAAAAGAAGGAAAAGATTAAAATTCTCTAGTTCCTCATTTTTTTTCAGCTCATTGGCTTTGAAACCTCACCTAAGTACCTAAGCCCAACTGGTCTATTCTGTTCACAGGATGTGAGGAAGCGTCCGTCTGATAAGCCCAAGGATGAACAGGAGGCTGAATTTGAAGAACAAAAGCTGAGAGAGGAGTCGGGTCTGTCCAGGAGTGGAGTTCTGTTTGGAGGTCTTATAAATGACATTAGGAGAAAAACGCCTTGGTAAGTCATTCTCGAGTAGGAC
>NW_007386612.1:0-2471 GCF_000475195.1 Diaphorina citri
ACAGTAATAGTAGTAGCCTACTGCTGGCGTAAAGGGACTTTTCAGTCCTATTCGAGCAGTATAAATAAGCACTATTATGATTTTTATACTGAACTCTGCACACAGGAATTTCGTTAGAATTAGGCGAGCTATCAATTAAATTTGGAAGAAAACACTTACTTTTCTTGTTCAATGACATAATCTAGTCTGGACATGATGAGAGAAGAATCAAGAGGACCAAATCTGAACCGTGTACATCTGGATTGTATGGCGGGGGTGATCTTACTCAAATAGTTGCATATTATACAGAACCGAACATTGGTGGTGAACTTCTCAATGACTGAAATAAAGAGACAAATTAACATGTTATTTGTAGACTACTAGATTGTTTTCAACTTCTTTGCCAGCCTAGTTAGCTTAGTTGGTAGCGCGTCTGCCTTGTAAGCGCGAAGCCGCGGGTTCGATTCCCTCATGAGGCGGATTTTATCCTGAACGGATAATGTTCGTTCTCGGAACGGCTGGCTTTTTCCTATCCTGATAATGTTCGTTCTCGGAACGGCTGGCTTTTTCCTACCTTACCATTTACAGTTCCCTCTATCAAAACTCTTTAAAAAAAAAACTTTAATAACATTCGCCCAGAGTGGGAATATAACCTGGGACTTAGAGCTTCAAGACAGGTGCACTATCCTACAAGTCTGGCTAGGGGACGTTAAACAGAGAGAAGACTAGCGTCTGGCTGTGGGACTATAAACAGGGAGGAGAACAGCTAACCCTAACCAATTAGTGTGATAGGGTTAGGTTAAATACAAAAAGGAGCTTTTCTTTTCCACGGACATGACTTCTGCATATTTACCTTTCAGTCCAACAGTCATAGTGCAAAATATTTTGAATTGGTGTAAAATATTGTGCCTTAGCTTTTCTAGAAATAATTATGCAAATGAAGAGTTTAAATTGGATCTAATCTTGTTACAGGAATATCAAGGTTGACAAAAGTACAGATCAATCATCCCGTTGGTCATCGGACTCAAACTTTCCACCACAGGTAAATAAATCTTTAGCATAAAAAGGACAGGATAGTAGAAAACCATGTGTTCCACAAGTGAACTTTATTTGTTTAGGATAAAGTCTGCCCCAGCCAGAATTCCACAGTAACTTTGTACCTCTATTTTAGTCTGGCTAGGGGACGTTAAACAGAGAGAAGACTAGTGTCTGGCTGTGTGACTATAAACAGAGAGGAGAACACCTAACCCTAACCAGCCTAGCAAGCTGGCAGTTCTTCAAAGGGTTCTCTCTGCTTTTAAAGACCAAGCACAAGTCCTCACAATGGTTGACTGCAGTTCAGGACAAGCCTTGGCCAATTTAATATGGCTAGAGCTAGAGACGATGGTTGACTGCAGTTCAAGACAAGCCAGCCAATTTAACATGGCTAGAGCTAGAGACCATCACCCCGGTGTATAGCAGATACAAAAAGATATCTTTTCTTTATTCTGCTATCGCCATTCGGCAAAAGCTAAAGCCACTACAACAACAACCATTATTTTGGTGGAATTAATTTATAGCAATCACAGTTAATCAAATTGGTAAGGTTTCAAATCCTCAGGAAAAAAAAATCCATGCATTTACTTGGATTGAACCCACACCCTCCTGTTTACCTGCCAAACATCTTGACCACTACACTTAAGGTCATTTCTTTCACCCAATCTAACATTAAATATTTTATTTTTATTCATTCCTCTTTCCAGTATCTTGTACTCAAGTTAGAAAGGCCTGCCATAGTGAAGACAATTACATTCGGGAAGGATATGTCCACCCTTCCACCACCAAGTAATCCACCAAGGAGATATGAATTTTCAACGTAACACCCCTGGCTGCCAAAGCTTGTCACATTGTGTTTACCCACAGAAACACATGTATTAAAACACCCACCCCCTTTAACATGAGACAGACTCTTTCATTCTTAGATTTTTTTCTTTCTTACAGAGAAGCAAAATCTCACTCAGAGGCCTTCTTTCACATAACCATTGAAAATACTTAAGTGGACCGTGGCAGCAAGTGTGGTGACATGATTACATCCAACAAGGAATCTCCTTGGTGGAATAAAAAGTACTATAATAAAATAAAGGTTGATTCCCTTCCCTTACCTGAGCTGTCATTAGATTCTTTTCGTTTCTTGCTTGTGCTGTCCTTGCTATTTTCCTCGGAGCTTTCCACACTCGATAGTGATTTTTTCGTTGTGACTTTTTCCTTCTCCTTCTTTTTGGCCTCCTTGTTTTTCCGATTCTCTTCAAACTCTTTGATCATGTCCGGGCAGGTGAGATTTTGTTTTTTCTCCTGAAGAGTTTAGGTACTAGGTACTGTAACTGGAAGGTACTGTCACAAGTGAGATCTTATCAACCCAAAATCAAGAGAAGGAAGACAGAATAGGAGAAAGTCAGCCGTTCTGGAAATAATGATGTTTGCTCAGGTGGGAATTTAACCGATAAATAGCCACA
>NW_007386613.1:0-2470 GCF_000475195.1 Diaphorina citri
GTAAGATATGAAGAAAAGAAGGAAAAAATAAAGAAAGAATTATTATATAAATTATAAAATAATATTCTGTAATATGTTATTAAATAAATGGAATTAAATATTTATAGAATCTCCCTAGGTACCTGACAAATTGATTATGGTACTTCGTTCGTTATCCTCTGGTTGAATACTCGTACATGTCACTCGTTACATAAACTATACCTCTCATCATAATTTTACTGTCAGTATACCAGAAAATATGATTGAAGATGGCATTGGTACCTACGACTTTAAAGCCACACATCATTGAAAACACTGAAATCGAAATCTATGTTATTAAATAAATGGAATTAAATATTTATAGAATCTCCCTAGGTACCTGACAAATTGATTATGGTACTTCGTTATCCTCTGGTTGAATACTCGTACATGTCACTCGTTACATAAACTATACCTCTCATCATAATTTTATTGTCAGTATACCAGAAAATATGATTGAAGATGGCATTGGTACCTACGACTTTAAAGCCACACATCATTGAAAACACTGAAATCGAAATCTAAAAGTTACATCACTGACATCTCTAGACATTGTTAATTACCTGTTTCTATGCACCTTTCAAATGGCAAAGAGATCTGGAGAAAATACCGTAGGTTTCAAGCCAACTTTTAATGAAATTTAAGTACCCATCTAATTAAGGCGTATTTTGGCAACTAAGTGCTGGTTGTATAATCATTTAATTATGTACACCCGAGCACAAAAAATTTGGAAGAGCTATAGGTTCGAATGAAAATATTGTTCATATTGATTGTCAAAGTTCCAAAGTCTTGTCCCAGAATTTTGTGCACATGTGTATTTACTATTTTCAAAGAGGTAAGTATTAAGTACATCATTGAATTTCTCACGTCCACCTTCTACTTCTAATGCCGGCCATTACGCTCGGACCGCCTGACAGACCCGGGTATGTCAGACCGTCGCGTCGCAACATGTGTAGCGGAAAGAGATTCAGACTGTCGAGAGGTCTGGGTCTGTCAGACAGTCTGGGCGTGTGATTGGCCGGCATAATATGATAGAGTGGATGTATTATTAATTTATGTATATAGATCATTATGATGGTAGTAGAAAATGCTAGAAATTCGCAGTTGGAACAGGAAAACTTGCTGGAATTTGACAGGTACCTAGAGCTATTTGCCTTGATGGGAATCCCTAGATTCCTACAAGGAAATGTCTTGGGATTGTGAATATTTGCCAGACATGAAAACCCACTAACGGTACCAGTTTTTTATCTTTATTCTCATTTATTTACCTTAGTAGTTCACGTAGGTAGCTGTATTTGGTGTGGCAGTTCACGATGAGTCATCAGATTTACAAGCTTCATATATTATTTTGTCTAGTCAACCTGTTACCTGTTGAACGCCCGATTCTTCAATATCCTTGACATGGTTTTGTTCTACTGCTGGGTAAGCAAGCTGGTTCCACTGATAATGCTGGGTAAGCTTTATGGCTGGTTCCACTGAGTCGGTGTCGCCTACCACCAGCAGTACCAGCCATAAGCTGCGACTCTCGGAGTAAAAAGTCAGACAAATCTCAGTGGTGTGGGAGATCTGGCTGGAGGTTGGTGGTTCGAGTCCATGTCATCTTAAAGCACAGTCTATTAAACGAGGAAGCGGAACGTGTATGTTGATCCATTATTCCCCAAAGTTGGGACCACATTCTATCACTTTGCACTCTATACATCATCAATTTCAATGTAATACACATACTCCTATATGTACCTCATCAAATTGGGGTACAATCTCTGCCACAATTTCTACTAAGGTGACGTCAACATACCTACATGCAATCAACGCGACGATTTTCCTTCAATGTTTGCGTTTGTTTGCTTCACCACAACTCTGGAACTGCTTGCGCGATTTAATTAGATAAAGTTGGAAAATTTGGCAAACTTGTTCACTACACAAAGGAAAATAACGATTGGAATGATTTGATCCAAAATTTAAAATCAGAAATCAACCAATCAGATAAACTTAAACTAAGTTTAAGTTTAAAGCCTATATATAGGCTATATGGTAATTTTACCCACTGGCATCTGGCAACATTGGACCACACGGGTCCTCGTGCAGATTTTACTATAAGAAGTCAAAGGCGCTCTCTGGCTATGATGTCATTTCAAGACCATATATTTTATAAACAAGTTACGTAACTTGAAGTTTGCCTCCAGAGAAAAAGCAAGTTGTCAGTAACAAATACAGGTACTTACAGGGTGTGTCCACGAAAAGCTCACTCTGAGGAAATAAAAACGGCTGTGAAAATTTGTATTTTCTTCTTGAAAATGGAACCGCTTCCGATGACGCGCCATCTTGGATTTCCTATGATTTCAGGCGCTATTGGACCAAAAGAGGGGCTGAAAATACTGAAATCGAAATCTAAAAGTTACATCACTGACATCTCTAGACATTGTTAATTACCTGTTTCTATGCACGTTTCAAA
>NW_007386614.1:0-2470 GCF_000475195.1 Diaphorina citri
AGTTTAGTAGTTGAAAGGCAGTAGTGAAGAAAGTGATTAGTAGGAAGTGTATCAGAAGTAAAGTGTAGCAGAAGACATCAAGTAAGTAGAAGAAAGACCCAGTGATTTTTTCCAAGTACTTTGTAATAAGTAAAGACCTAATAAGTTTCAATAAGAGACCTTTGTTTGTAAGTGTTAAATAACCTGTCTGAAAATAATCAATAAACATTTATGTGTATAAATATTCCAAGTTCTAATCAGAAGTTCAAATCAAGTGTTAGTCTTTTTTCCCCATTCAAATTTAACAGGTTGTGGGTTGGGGGAACGGCGGGTTAGGAGAAAGAAGAAGGCGCAAAAAACCCCACATCTTGTTTGGTAGCAGAGCGTGGTTGCCCACTTTGGGTAAAAGCCAGTTCCAGTAGTTCCAGATAGACATTTTATAAAAGACAGTGAATCCAGTAACATTTTTCCAAGTAGAAATTGCGTTCCAGTATAAAAACATTCTCCTCATAAGTGTACATGCATTTCAAAATTTCATTTCATCAACGCAGAAGAGTACAAACATTTCACGAACAAAGCAGAAGTGTAGAGGAGCAGAAAAAAATATTCAGCGCAGCGCAGCTTCAAGGACACGCGAGCGAAGATCAGCACAAAAGAGAGAAGCCGATGTTTGAGGGATGGAAAGGACGCGCGATGACCTTGACCCCGTGACTTCATTCTCCTACTTCCTGAGTCAAGCGTATTCATCCGCGCGAGATGTTGTTATTCAAAGATACGTAAATATTTTTATTCCTTGAGAAAAATTGCTAGTAGCAAAATGTAGGTATCTAGGTACTTGGATTTTTATCTACTAATCACTTTCTTCACTACTGCCTTTCAACTACTAAACTTCACTTGTACTAATTACACTTTCTATGAGATCCCCCTTGCTATATCACCCTCTTCTCTAACTTTGGATCTCACAAAAAACTATAACTGAATACAAAACTAAAATTTCCTACAAAGGCTTGAAGGCTCTATCACGACTCTATGGCTACTTCCTAGCTACTCTAATGGCTGCTACATAGTGACTCTATCGGCTACTACATATTGACTCTATCGACTGCTACATAGTGACTCTCTCAGCTACTACATGGTGACTAATCTTACATTCCTTCTCTTCCCTGCTTCCCGCATCTCGAAAACTTTCTCCTCTCCCACTCTTCTCTCATCCTACCTTTCTTCCTTTTCACGTATCTGAACTACTTTCTTAATTCGCGATTTTCGCGACATTGGCGGCCCAAAAAAAAGAAAAAATGGGCCCTAATAAAGGACTAAATAAAGTTACGATAACAGTAAGATACCTGACTAATACAATGAACAATATGGTGTACCTGACTGAAACTTTCAAACATTCAAAAAACAATAATCTCAAAAGGTAGGTTTAGACGAAGCGAGTCTACTCGCGCACCAAAACTCGTTTCCTCCTCGCACATCAAAACTCATCCTCGCGCCACTGTTTACACGAAACGCTTTTCCTCGCTTGGAAGGGTGAGCCAGGCAGTTCGTGCGAGTCCAGAGGTAGGGATAGGCAAGGGAACTCGCCCGGCAATATATGACACGGTCACACGAAGCGAGGAATTACTGCGAGTTTCCTTTGATGCGTGATTAAAAACCGACTGGCGATGGCTCGCTGCGAGTGCTACTCGGGGTGAGGAAACTCGGGGGATTTTACCCATCTACACGACGCGAGGGAGCGGAAGCGAGGTAAATGCGCGAGTAGACTCGCTTCGTCTAAACCTACCTTTTGAGATTATTGTTTTTTGAATGTTTGAAAGTTTCAGTCAGGTACACCATATTGTTCATTGTATTAGTCAGGTATCTTACTGTTATTGTAACCTTATTTAGTCCTTTATCAGAACCCATTTTTTCTTTTTTTGGGCCGCCAATGTCGCGAAAATCGCGAATTAAGAAAGTAGTTCAGATACGTGAAAAGGAAGAAAGGTAGGATGAGAGAAGAGTGGGAGAGGAGAAAGTTTTCGAGATGCGGGAAGCAGGGAAGAGAAGGAATGTACGATTAGTCACTAGGCAGTAGCCTTTAGAGTCACAATGTAGTAGCCGATAGAGTCACTATGTAGCAGCCATTAGAGTAGCTAGGAAGTAGCCATTAGAGTCGTGATAGAGCCTTCAAGCCTTTGAAGGAAATTTTAGTCTTGTAATCAGTTATAGTTTTTTGTGAGATCCAAAGTTAGAGAAGAGGGTGATTTAGCAAGGGGGATCTCATAGAAAGTGTAATTAGTACAAGTGAAGTTTAGTAGTTGAAAGGCAGTAGTGAAGAAAGTGATTAGTAGGAAATTGAGAATATTTATGAAATTATGACTATGTTTTTTTGTAGCTAGGACATTTAGGAATGACATGTATTAGAGATTATTGTTTTTTTGAATGTTTGAAAGTTTCAGTCAGGTACACCATATTGTTCATTGTATTAGTCAGGTATCTTACTGTTATTGTA
>NW_007386615.1:0-2470 GCF_000475195.1 Diaphorina citri
TAGGACAAAGTCTACCCCGGGTGGAAATCTAACTCCGACCTATCTCTTACAAGGCAGACGCGCTACCCTCCAAGGTAATTAACTTAGGCTGACTACAAAAGGAAACTCCTGAGCGCTTATGGGTTAAAATGTACATATGTAGGTACAAAAGTACATCCAAACAAGACAAAATGGGATCAAGAAGAAGAGAGGAGGGCAAAGAAGAAGAGGAAGAAGAAGAAGAAAAAGAAGATGAAGAATATGGAGAAAGAGAGGCAGATTAGAGACAGAGAGATAAAACATGAAAAAAAAGAGAAGGGAGAGAGAGAGAGTATAGAAAAGGGATGGAATGAGAAACGAGGGAAGAAAAGAAAGAATAGAGGGCAAAGAGGAAGATGGAGAAAGGGAAAGAGAGGCAGATTACAGACAGATAAAACATGTAAGAAGAGGAGGGAGGTAGAATAAATAGAAAGGGATGAGAAACGAATGAAGGGAGGAGAGGAGACAGAGGAAGGTAAGAGAAAGAGAGAGAGGAAGGTAAGATAAAGAGAGAGAGAGACAGAGGAAGGTAAGAGAAAGAGAGAGAGGCGAGAGAGAGGAGAGAAAAATAATTTATTTCCATTTCCCTGTAGAGCTTTTAGAAATCAAAAGATCGAGTGAGATAGATGATAATATCGCACTTGAGAACTAGAGGAGGGAGAAAGATGGGAAATATAATATTTTGTCTGAAACGAGATAGGTGTGTGAGAAAAAGGGGGAGGGAGAGGGAGAGAGAGAGGCAGACATAAAGAGAGGAAGGGAGAGAGAGAGAAAGGGAAAAACTCCAAAGGAAAGGGAGAGAGACAGACAATCAGAGAGGTGAAGGCAAGATAGACTAGTGTGAGAGAGATGAATTTAAGAGGGAGTGAGAAAGAGTCAAAGGGAGGTAGAGAAGAGTGAGAAAGAGAGAAGATGGGAGGGAGAATTAAAGAAGAGATTTGAGTAAAGCAGTGCGCACACTCAAAATACGTACCGACACTACCGACACGTTTTTGCGCCTGCGCGAGATAATGAAAGCACCTTTAAATATTTCTATTATTATTAGGAGAATAATTTTACAAATACTCGTGTATCTCGATTAATAGTAGAGATATATAACAGGTGTACCTATCAACATGGTTCATTTTGGGATGGGATTTGGGATTCTTGAGCCCATTTTGCATTATAAAAGCTGTTTTGGGTTCCACATCCACTTAAACCCCAAAGGACCCTTCCAGGACTCGGACATTCTCTCATAGAAACCCTCAATTCAAACTATCCCCCTCCCTCGGAAGGGTTGTACTAGTTTATGCCGATGCAGCAGAAAACATTTTGTTCATAAAATCTCCAACATGTGAGGTTGTGGAGAAGATTAAAACTTCATTTTACATCAAGCAATGAGAAAAAATAGTATGCCTCTTAAAGGTGTAAGAGGAATAAAGACAGACATATACCTAGAGAGAGAGGGAGGGAGATATAAATAGGTTGCGAGGGAGGGAGACAGACGTAAACATAGGAGATTAAAAAGAGAGAAAGAAAGAAGGAGAGAGAGAGAGTGAAAAGGAGAATGAAAACGGAGAAAGCCAGAGCAAAAGGGAGCGAAGGAGAGAGAGAGAGAGGGAAAGAAGAAGAAAGAAAGGTAGGGAGGAAGGGAGAGAGAGAGATAGAGAAAGAGAGGGATAGAGAAAGGAGAAAGATAGAAAGAAATAGGAGAAAGGGAGGGAGTGAAGGAGAAAAAGAAAGCCCGTAGGAGGGAATCTGTAGCATAGTAATTGAAGTCATATTTTCTTGTTTGTTGCCTTAAGGAGGCAATATTATATCTACCTTAAGGAGGCCACATTATTTCTACCTTCAGGTTAAAAGCAATATTACTCGTATTACTAAATAGGTTACGTTATAGGCTTTTATATAAATCAGAAGAAAACAATGTAGTATCTTATATCCTTATCCCCTTTCTCTGTATGTAGGTTGGCGGATGAATATTAAATTATACAGGGTTGAAACAGTCATGTGTCCCGGCCATTAACGGATTGACTACCTAATCATGTTTTGTATGTACAACATACTGGACACCCTGTATGTGTCGGAGGAGGCTGAAGAAGTAATTTTCCATCTGAAAAGACTCTCTCTCTCTCTCTCTCTCTTTGCACACAATATATCCATGTATTTGCCAGACTAAATAATAAAACACAACAAAAGTTCATTTTGACTCAGTTTTTCTTCTCTTCTTCTTCTTCTCCTCCTCTTCCTCTTCTTTTTCTCTTCTTCTCCTCCAATGCAATTCTTCTTCTGCCAGAGAATTCTGAGCTCCTTACCTCTGGTCCTCCTTCTTCTTCATTCACAATTTTTCTCCTCCTCTCTTCTTTTTCCTCCTTCTTTTACTCTCTCTTCCCCCCTCCTTCCTCTTCTCCCTTTTCCGATGCAATTCTTCTTCTGAAACTTCTCGATTTTTTTTCCTGTCTCCTTCTTTCTC
>NW_007386616.1:0-2263 GCF_000475195.1 Diaphorina citri
ACACAGTAGAGTATAGCAAAATGGAACTCTCAACTTCTTCAGGGTACTGCTTTCTCCATAACTGAAATAACTTGATGAGGACTTGAACTTCCTCCGAGGGGCCATAAGTGGTCTCTTGAGCCCTCGATCATCATCCAACTTGAATGTTCTCCCATCACGGATAAACACTTCATCATCAACATCATCTGAAACATCTTCATCATCCAAGCTGTCTCTGACCAATTTCTTCACAGATGACATATTCTATCTGAGCTCAATAGGATACACATTAGAAACAATGAAACAGGTGGGTAGGTCTGAGTGTATGGGAATCTCAGACCTGATTTGTGCACAAAGTAGAGGTTAAAACGAGCCAAAACACTCTGGACATAACATTTTAACTGGAAAAATTAGGCAGAAAACTGGAAAATCCGAAATCACTGACACTCAAAAAGTTGAAACTTTATCAAACCCGCCACCCAACTTATCAATTTGTTTATGAACAGCTGATGAGTTCAAGGTCATTTTTCTTGTCGTCCGGTAAAAGGCCTTTTCGTACGATCCTTCAAAAGACGGAAGACGGCAAAAAAATTCCACCGTATGGCGGTAAAATTTGAAAATATCACAATTTTTCAAAAAAGTTGAAAAAGAAAAATGTAGGTTAGCTGGAATGTCTGGAACTTCGTTTAGTTTTTAAAATTTCTTTATTTCCTTAATTCCTTTTTTAGTCCGTCCTCCCTTTATTATTACAATAGTAATAAAAAGGTATAAGGGACGGACTATTGTATTCGCTTCGGTGTCTGTCACTCGGTCGGTCGGTCTGTCGGTCGGTCTGTCGGTCGGTCTGTCCCCCATAGAAGGACTTATCCAAACTATGTCGACCTATATATCCAAATTAAAGGTCTTTTACCAGGAACATGAAAATGGTGGTGCAAATTTTGCCCAGAAAACCATAAAGCCAAAAAACCAAAAAAACTGGTTTTTGCGGGATTTTTTCCACATTTTTTTCACACAAATGAGCTCTGATCTCGAAATTTGTCGCGATGACCTATGAACTCAAAGCGAGAAAGTTTTAGATAATACTTCAGTCGTTATTTTAAGACCGGTTTTAGCGTTTTCTAGGTTAAGCAACGCCGATGAAGGCCAATAAATGGATGGGTGACTTAAACATTTTATTGGGAATAAAGGGAGAACGGGCTCTAGTCTTGATTTTAAATCATTACGTGAAAGTAAAATCAAAAAATCAAATCAAGAATGATAATAAACTGAATATTAAACAAATTAGGTAGGTACATAGGTACTGATTTTCTCTAATCACGATCTTATAAACTACGGGCTAAAAAATTCCCGGAGGGACGGACCCAGCTTGTTGTTCAAGTTCCAAGTTACAGAAGGAGTTGAGAGGTCAGGATAGCCAGAGCCAGCTACTCACGAGATCAGCAAGAGTCAAGGAAACAAGCAGGTAAGTTAACCATTGATGTCTTTCTACATAATATGGTATTGTTTGAATCATTGAAGGCATATACAGTGGGTACCTGGGTTGTTTGACAATAATATTATTGAAATAATACATTTGCCACCAGTAAGAAGTGTTTGCACTCTCCTGTGCAAGAACACGGTCAGTGTTTCTTGGACCAGAAGTCACCCTACTTCCAAAAAATCACTGTTTCAGCTATCACCTTCAAAATGACTCTTCAAAGTGGTAAAATTGATCAAAAAGAATATTTGAAGAGATACCTATCTGGAGGAGCTGAAGAAAAAAAGAAAAAGAAGAAGAAAATAGCTACTGGTATTAAAAGGTAAGTTAAGCAAAATTGAGCTGAAATACATTGGCCCTGTTTACTTTCCTCTGTCGAAGAGCATAAAAGCTGTCGTAATGAGTCCTGTCAATGTTTCACAATACTTATTCCAAGAACTTACTCATGAATCACAACTGTCTTATCTATTTCAGAGTGAAAATAATTGATGATGACTTGGACTTGAAAAACATGAGAAATTTGAACAATGATGAACTGGAATTGTATCAGCTCTCCGAAGATGCCCCTGTCATTGCTGGTGTTGTTGATGAAAGACCACTAGAAGTGCAACTTGCAGATAGATACAAAGACAACAGATGGAAAGCAATTACTGGAGGCAGTGATGATGACATTGTAATCACTGATAAAAATCAACCCAAAAGCAAAACAAGAGAAGTGACAAGGTCCAAAAATTATGAGGATTCTGATATGTCACCTCCAAGGAAGTCAAAACATAAAGCTAAGAAACCAGGTGCTGATTTTTCACC
>NW_007386617.1:0-2396 GCF_000475195.1 Diaphorina citri
ACGAACATTATCCCATCAGGATAAAATCCGCCCCGGGCGGGAATCGAACCCGCGGCCTAGCGCTCACAAGGCAGACGCGCTACCAACTAAGCTAACTAGGCTGGCTAGTGAATGTTTAATTATTGCCGTTTTTATTTCACTGAGTGCACCCCCAATCAGCCAGCAGGGCGTAATGTCTCTCAGGATCTCAGGATTACCCATCCAGATACCCAGGAACAAAATAATATTGTCTGGCTGGTACATTTTTTTTTATTTTTTTTGTGACGTAGATGCTATCTATAAAATGAAGTTTATATTGGCTTTTTTTACCGTATACCAGTACAAGGGGTTGGTAGCTCAGTTGATAGAGCACTGGAATTTAGATCGGTAGGATTAGGTAGGCAAATGAGTAAGGAAGATCTAAAAATTCAACAGGTGGCACCCCGAAGATATAGAAACTAGGGCCAAAAAACCAACCCCTGATTTTTTTCCAGTTTTTTGCGCATTATGGTGAAAATTGCAGCCGGAAAAACCCCCAAGAGTACGACTTGGGCGGTTGAATCAACATGTTAGAGGTTACGATGGCCTAGAAAAATTCTGGATTATTTTCTAGGTCTCCTCTGTTGATCCAGCAGTTCACGGGGGATTATAAACAAAGTATTTATTTCATAGTAATAAAACGATTGCTACATTAGACTCGTTTGGTCTGTGTCGTAGCATGCCCATCCCGTATTATACCTCCCATCAGATGGGCGAGAAGAGACACAATAATGAGGCCTAATTACAACAGTACTACAAGTCTTTCGTTTACTCAATCATATTTATCATTGCTCCTTTCGTTTGACTTGTAATGCCGCCACTGGTTGCTACTAAGTTAAAGTAGACTAAGTACACCCCGAACTTCAAGCACAGAGTGTGATACCCACTCGACCACGGAGGTTGCTGCTTTTTTTTATTTTTATTAATTATTACCTATTATTATTATTTCAGGAAAAAACCTCTCAACCCCCTACCTCTGGCAACACACAAACCGGTCCAGAAGAAGACAAAGAGAACCAAGTCTGTCCTTGTCTAGCCAATGTGCATCAGGGAGATAGAGGGAGACAGAGATGTCGGTGTCATCGTGGAGAGGGGAAGAGAAAAGCTACGCCCCCTTCAGTAGGATATGTAATCACGTTTGAACCTCTGACCAAAAGGTCCTCTAAGGTAAGCAACGTTGAGTGTGGTTGGTATCTGGATGGGTGACCATATGGGCAGTTACGTGCTAATGGCTTTTGTGATTAGGTTTGAATATCTGACCAGTAGGTCTCGTAAGATAAGCCAGATTTCTCTCGAGTTAAGCAACATTGAGCGTGGTTGGTATCCAGATGAGGGGGTAAACCACATTTCTCTCAAGTTAAGCGACATTGAGCGTGGTTGGTATCCGGATGGTTGACCTGATTGGAGGTCTGCTGGAGGAGGGGAAAGTTCCAGTGCGAGAGAAGCTGCTGATTGGAGGACTGTTAAAGGAGGGGAAAGTTCCAGCGCAGGAGGAGAAGGAGATTGGCGAAGTCCAGTGACAGAGTCGGAGAAGTTGTATGCTATGAGAAAGCGGGCTGGAGTCAGCGACCGTCAAGGTGGACCAGGTTCGATTCCCGTTTTGTTATCATTATTTTTAGAGACATTCAGACTTGGGTGTAAACAAAAACAAAGAGTAAACAGGTCCATTATCCAATTTCCATCATCATTATAGGTAGGTACTCGATAGTATCCACACACATTCACAGTTTTTTTTTTTTTTTTTTTTTTTACTGATTTTTTATGACCTAATTCAGTGTTTCGCAACCGTAACACGGTGTTATGAAGATTTCTAAAAAAAAGTGCCACCGAAAAAGGGTTTGCTATTGAAAAAAGGGTGCTCTGAAAAAAAGTTTGGTAAAAAAAAGGGTGTTATCAAAAAAAAGTTTGGTAAAAAAAGGGTGCCACATTAAGAAAGGTTTGTTGTTGAGAAAAAAAAGGGCCATCAAAAAAGGTTTGTTGCTAAAAAAAAAAAAGGTTACAGGAGACCAAAAAGGTTAGGAACCACTTGTTGATGACATCCCTAATTAAGTGAACTAATCTATTCCCACAATAGTACCCAGTTGATTAGGCAATTATGAATATGATTATATTTGATTCTAGCTGGTACTACCTAGGTTCGTAACAATTATATTTGATTCTAGCTGGCACTAATGACACCCTGGTAGGATATTTACAATTGGAGAGGCAAAACCAACTAGACTGGATCAAAGCAGAGATCGATCATTTGAACAATCTGAAAAAGTAAGTTACCTTTACTTAAGTTATCTTCTCCACTTCACTTTTTTATGAGTACCATTGCAATTTGAGAGAAAATGTTTAATTTTATTACCTATGTAGGTGGGGGGGGGGGAAATTTT
>NW_007386618.1:0-2467 GCF_000475195.1 Diaphorina citri
TACCTACACGGGTGAAATCATCAGTCCGGTACATTTAGTGGCTGTTTTAGATTATTATTAGGACTTACCTATTATATTTATTATATTATTTTTTGTACCTTAATAAGTGTCCGGCAATTTTGCCTACACTACAAATCACACAACTTTACAAAAATAAGTGGGTATAAAATTAAAATCTACTTATGCTAATACAAAGGAGGGAATTATTACAAACTTGGACTACCTCAACACGAGGTTTTATTACAAAGGGAAAGTAACTGCAAACACAAATGAAGTGTGGTTCGATCGAGTGGAGATATACTTAATGTAGGTATTAACCTACATAAATAATTGTGTAAATCTTATCTACCTACTATTTTTTCTTCTAATTTTGGATCCTGTAAAGTTTGAAAACGAAATACTTATCTATACGAGTATTACGTATCACCTATGTTTTCCATTTTCACAAGATATGGTCTTTGTCTAATCTTATACATATGCTATATCACAGTACCCATATCAAGTTTTTAGAACTTTTTTAATCCGGAGGTGTTTTCAATCCATTACCCAATCTCTTTTGCATTTGTAAATGTACAAACTCCTCCGGAAGCCTAGGTTTTCTCGCTATAAGGTCAGTAATACAATACTCCCTCTGATTTCCATATTTATAATATTCGTTTTCACAACACACTGCATCACATTGACTGAAACCTGACGTTACCTGACCTAACCTGATATCATTATACATGTTTTGATAATTTTCTAGGATACATTGCGAAGACATTGGTCCAAGATTGGACAGTTCATTATTATGTTGAACAACATCAGGAATATTTATATTTATCGAGTCTTCGTCAAATGCTTGAGTCGGTGCAGTATGAGGAATTTTACAGTTGCAGGCAAAATCATAAATGCCTGGACTTGAATCAACAGGAATTTCTTTTCTAAAATGAGCACGTGTATAGTTCATGGAAGATGGATCGCAGACAGAGAGTTCCATATTGTGTCCATTTTGTGATCCGTGTACGGTATCACAGGAGGAAGGAGTTCTAATATCACAGTTGTTGCTCTGAGGATTTTGTTGAATATTTTTTTCAGTGTGACCGTTATGTAAACTTTTGATGTCTTTTAAAAACATTTGGTTATCGTTCAATATTTTCTGATAATTCAATGCTTCATTTTTACTATCTAAAATGTCTACCGACACTACTTCTTCATTATCCACGCTGTCGGACAAGCTTCTTTTGAAAACATCTTCAACCTTCTTTTCATAGAGCGAGTTTTGAAAATCCTTCAATGTCATTTTCCTGTGCTCATGGTTGTGATGTGTCAATTCAACACAAGTTGTGTTAACGTCAGCAGTATCTATGGAAAATCCTTCATGACTATCTTGAGCCCCACATTGAGATGCCTCGTATTTACTTTTGTTGTACTTGTAATATTCCTGATTGGACATGAAAGGTCCATTTATATCAAGCAGATCATCTTGTTCTGTATCTTGCTCTTCCACAATGTCTACCATGTAGGTGGTTCCTCCACTTGTATTGGACAGTAAGGTGTTTCTGGAAGAGGTGGATGTTGCGTAAGAGAATGGTGATAGCGTAGTCTGTGGTTTCAAGATTCCCTGGAAAAACAAACAAAATACAAGAGATTTCAACTCTGAAGTAATAGTGTACTTATTGGTAATTTCAAAGGCCGTATGAAATCTCATAAATCAAAAGCTCTAATGACACATTGGAAGAAGCTTTTTCTCTACTTTCAGGAATACACTCTCCACTTCAACACCTTTGAACTTCCTGTTGATAATCTTCTATTTCCTGTGAAATCTTTCATCTCTGTCATTCTACTTCCTGCTCATATTTTCATTTTCACTCACCTATATATTTCCATTTCAGTATTTTTCCAATCTTCAGCTGACTTCACTTTATCAAATGGTAGACTGGTACTTGTAAGAGAAAGCATTTACCTATCCTTACTTCTACTCTTCAAAGTTGAACTATCTAACAGCTTTCTTTTTATGCACAACGGGGATTTTCTATACTCACAGACACTGGCTCCTCCGTCTCCACTATCAGGTGGTTGTTCTTCATATTGATGGTGATGATACTTCCATTGGGTCTACTAGGTCCTCCTCCCAGACTTCCACTAAATCCATACGCTCCTACTACCTCACTGATTTCTTCAGGTGGGATCACAGAAAATTGAGACTCGCTTGTTTTCATCTGGAAAAGAAAAAATAAGGATTGCTGCAGTATAATTCAGGATGACCGGAAATTTTGAAATCCCACAAAAAAGCTACTAGCTACCCGCCTCCTCACAAGGTAATTCAGGATGACCGGAAATTTTGAAATCCCACAAAAAAGCTACTAGCTACCCGCCTCCTCACAACCTCGCCCAGCCTGCGCGAAAAGCATTCAGGATGACCGGAAATTTTGAAATCCCACAAAAAAGCTACTAGCTACCCGCCTCCTCACAACCTCGCCCAGCC
>NW_007386619.1:0-2466 GCF_000475195.1 Diaphorina citri
TGGAACCTGATTTTCATGTTGCAAAAAGCTCTCAATACTTGGCTGGGTTAGAGCTCGGCCGGCATTTGAATTTCCACTCGCTGACGGCAAGACAGAAGATAGTCTAGACTGGCGTAATACTGCCGGAGAGGACGAAGGATCGGACAACACCTTTACATTGCTACTTGTTTGCTCAACACCAATAGCATCTTGAGTACTAAACAGTTCCTCATCCGTCAGTGACTCGTGCTCCATAACATCCGCGCCGCCTGTAATACCAGGCTCAATCCGATTCACACGCTTACTATGTGTGTAGGTTTCATTCGGCGATTCTGATAGCGCTCTCTTGTTGAAAGCTCTGCTGGAGCTCTCCTCCGTCTGTACCTTATCATAGGTTATAATTCGGCCAGATCGAATAACTGCATACTTGCCTTCACCCCGCAATCTCATCATTTCTCCTCTTAGATTTTTCTCTTTTTCCCGTATTTCTGGCGCTGTATCTTCATGAATGTAAATGTTTTTACCCTTTAACTTACTTTTACTTTTCAAGATTTCAAATTTCCTTCTCTGGGTAGTAAAAGCCATAATCACTGGTCTTGGAGCTGATGATCGACTTTTTCCAATCCTTCTGATAAAATCTAATTCATAGAGTGAGAAATCAGAGACGCCTAATGTGTGAACAACCAAATGTAAAATTTTGTTTTCGAGATCACGTACTATTTCCCCCTCGTTCTCCGAAATACCAAAAATGATCAAATTCTTACGTCTCTTCTCGTAATCTAGATATTTCAGCTCATGAGTATGTTTAGCTACCACTTGAATCATAGGTTCGACTGCATTTTGAATCTTATCCAACTTTTCATTCACATTCTTATTACTCGCCAGCGTTTCTTTTTGCATATGTTTAATGCCCGCTATTTCCCGGAATAAGGCTTTCATAGTGAATTGTTCGTTCTCTTCACCCATCATCATACACGCTCAATAGATACCAAATATTTGAATAAAAGAAATGGGTCAATAGGTTCTCATTAACAGGTAGATAAAACTCTATTTCAGTGACCGTTACGTAATCACTAGGGACATGAGTAATTGAGTAGTTATAGATATTATGTGGATAGTAGGTAAATCTGATAGTAAAGATGAGTAGGTACTCGGTATAGGTGCATACTATGCGTAGCTCTTATCTTAGATCTATAGGTACATATTCCTACATCCAGTAGGTACTCAATGAATGATAGTTGTAGTTTTGTCACGTGCTATGGACATTTGATAGGTACACAGGTATTTCATTCATACAATAAATTTCAATAGTTGGTAAACCTGAATTTATGACTGCTGCTATCTACAGGGTTTTGTGACAGTTTCTAGTTATCACCTCTGGGCATGCGCTATGATCAAATACGTCAGATCTGTATTGCTATTTGTCTATGGAGTTATGTGACGATATCTGGATAATCCCCACTGATAGACGGACTGAGCCTGCGCTTTGACAAATGCGTCTATTATCTCGACAAATCTGAGTGACGAGTAACTTTTAGGTGCAGTAATTAAAGAGATTTGGCCATCTTGAATTTTCGAATGACGCTACTTTCAAATCTAGTTTCTAACTTTAAAGGTCTTCAACTTACGCCACCAACAGATCCATTACACCCAAAACACTCAGCACATAATAAAGTTTAATTTGAAACACAATTTTTAACAAATTAACACTTAATAAACGAGAAATTAATTTAATTCTGAAGAGCGATATTAACCATGACTAAACTTTTGTAACCACGGTTGCCAACCCCAAGTGAAATACTTAAACGGTAATCAAAACAATTGAAACAAATTTTCAAACAATGTGAGTACAAATATTTTAATATGTTTTAACAATTCAATTTGTTGCAAAATGCGAATAAAAAAAACTTACATCATAATCTAGATTCTCAACAGCAGCAAACCTATGCCAACAACATTACATCAGATCACAGGTGCATCAGACAAATCTTGCTCAGAATCTTCACAAGATGGCAGATATAAATTGTGTACGAAAAAACTCGCCAACCAAAGAACCAGCAGAACCTGATCGCTAGTCCACAACCAGTTTTCCAACATGAAAGTCCTGAGTTCGACCCAGCATGGTATATTTAATTGGCCGCGCGCTTCTATCTGAACGCGAAATGAAGAGAACAATCATTCTACAATGTTGACGTGGTTATCAGGTCGGAAACTTGTGACTCAATCTCAGTGAAGAAGACAACGGGGATGATGGAAAGAAATTGGCAAAACCGTTTACCTGACGTATTCTGCCAAAAATATTGGTGAAGCAATTTAACCATTAATCAGCAGACATCTATACTGAGAATTTGTGAAATACCTCACAGACAAACTACGACCTTTAGTAAGAGAGGAACATAGTTGAGGTGCCGATCATAAACAAAAGGCCTCAATCTGTATTGATCCTCATGCTGGAAATGATCTTCAACAATATGCTGATGTACACCA